>NC_046969.1:23451957-23464457 GCF_009769545.1 Cyclopterus lumpus | reverse complement strand
AGGACCTGCAGGTTCAGGCACACGGGACGAGGGCTGCGTTGGCGGTCTGCAGGTCAAGAGTGCCCCTCCCCCCCCCCACCCCGTTTCATAAAAAAAAACAACACCACAAACCTTTGATTGGTTTACACGTTGGGTGGAAAAGCATGAAATGCAGAGGAGGAAAATTAAATGTAAGAGCGTCTGTCTCCACCGTAAATCATCTGTTTGACGGTTATTTATTTTTTTCGAACTGCCGTAAAACAATCAGAACATCTCTCTCACTCTCTCTGGGGGGGGGGGGGGGGGGGGGGGGGGGCGACAGCACAGAGCTGATCTTTACTCTTAATGTTATGAAAACAAAAAGGAACGCTGTCCCCCGTGTCCTAAAATGACACAGCAGTATTTCCTCGTCTTAAGAATGAAGCGCTGCAGGAGTTGAAGCAGCGGCGCGGTGAGCGTTTGGACCAAATAGCGACCGCAAACCCGACCCCCCCCCCCCCCCTTCCCCCCTCCCCAAAAAAAAGTTCACGAAGGTTTCTGTACTTGAAAAACGGGTTTGTTTATTTAAAACCACAGACGCCAACGCATTCCGCGCACGAACCCGACTCTCTCGCGCTACAGCTGCCGAACCGGTCGCCCCCCCCGAGCTCGGCCGCATTCTGCCGGCTCCCGAAAATGTCAAAACGCAGCCGACGGCTAAAAAGCAGAAGATATCGGTAATTATCCGGTTCCCACCTGCCACCGGTGTCTGCATGACACCGGGCCGCCCCCCCCCCCCCCCAGGGCTAAGCCGGCGTGATAACAGTCTCACCGCTGGCAGAGTGACATCAATCACCGTGAGGTGCAGAAGGAGCTGCACATTCATTCATTGGCATTTGCTGCTTAACCTGTTGAAGATTGCTTAGCGGCCATTAAAACGTTTTTTTTTTTTTTTTTAATTCATTGCTTTGATCTACTGGGAGCCGCCGAGCCCGACTGGATTTAACTGATTTTTTATTATTTGGATTCATGGATATTCATAGAATCCCCTCTGGTTTGTATTTGCTGATCTTTTCTTCACACACACACACACACACACACACACACACACACACACACACACACACACACACACACACACACACACACACACACACACACACACACACACACACACACACACACACACACACACACACACACACACACACACACACACACACACACACACACACACACACACACACACACACACACACACACACACACACACACACACACACACACACACACACACACACACACACACACACACACACACACACACACACACACACACACACACACACACACACACACACACACACACACACACACACACACACACACACACACACACACACACACACACACACACACACACACACACACACACACACACACACACACACACACACACACACACACACACACACACACACACACACACACACACACACACACACACACACACACACACACGTCTTATTTAAAACCAGACGTTGTAAATGTAACTCCAGATCTTAAACCGTGCACTTACCTTATAGAGAACAACCTGTCCGTCCTGAGGATTTCCAACTGTCAGGAAGGTCTCCTGCTTCTCCTCATAGATCTCATCGTTGCCCGGGGCGAGATCTGCCACAGACGCAAGAATAATAACTCTTTTTTAACGACTTAATTACTCATCAAAACAAAAGCGATCCCTCGAGGGGGCCAATCGCATTCTCATTCACGGGCGTGACAGGCGATATTTCTTTAATTAAAACTTATCCTTTTGCGATCGCAAATGAAACGTACAGGTAAACACTCGACCTGCATACCTAGGATTCCCATGTCATATTTGCCCTCCTTCTTGTCCTTCTCGATCAGGTAGTCGAAGTTGTCCGTGAAGTACTGGAACAGGTAGTTCTGCTTGTGGACCTCCAGGCCCAGGATGCGGTTTAAGAACTTGGTGATGCTGCAGTCTGGGGAAGAAGAGAGAGAGAGAGAGACGACGACGACGCAGAACAGTTATTATTATTCTTTTGGCTTTGAAGAGAGCGAAGAAAACGGCTTCAGTTCCCGGTTGTAAAGGGCGGTCTGACGGCAAGATTAAGAGGGGAAAGTAATACAAATGTAGCGTACACTTAAATCGATATTGATGTTTTTAAGTGTCTAAAATGTGTTTTTGTGTGTAAAAATCTGTTTTTATGTGTAAGAAATATGTTTTTATGTGTCTAAATCGTGTTTTGATGTGTCTAAAATATGTTTTTATGTGTAAGAAATGTTCTTATGTGTTTAAAATGTGTTTTTATGTGTCTAAAATATGTTTTTATGTGTAAGAAATATGTTTTTATGTGTCTAAATCGTGTTTTGATGTGTCTAAAATATGTTTTTATGTGTAAGAAATGTTCTTATGTGTTTAAAATGTGTTTTTATGTGTCTAAAATGTGTTTTTATGTGTAAAAATATGTTTTTATGTGTAAGAAATATGTTTTTATGTGTCTAAATCGTGTTTTTATGTGTCTAAAATGTGTTTTTATCTGTCTAAATCGTGTTTTTATGTGTCTAAATCGTGTTTTGATCTGTCTAAAATGTGTTTTTGTGTAAAAATCTGTTTTTATGTGTAAGAAATATGTTTTTATGTGTCTAAATCGTGTTTTGATGCGTCTAAAATATGTTTTTATGTGTAAGAAATGTTCTTATGTGTCTAAATCGTGTTTTTATGTGTCTAAAATGTGTTTTTATGTGTCTAAATCGTGTTTTGATCTGTCTAAAATGTGTTTTTGTGTAAAAATCTGTTTTTATGTGTAAGAAATCTGTTTTTATGTGTCTAAATCATGTTTTGATGTGTCTAAAATATGTTTTTATGTGTAAGAAATGTTCTTATGTGTCTAAATCGTGTTTTTATGTGTCTAAAATGTGTTTTTATGTGTCTAAATCGTGTTTTGGTGTGTCTAAAATGTGTTTCTATGCGTCTAAATCGTGTTTTGATGTGTCTAAATCGTGTTTTTATGTGTAATAAATATGTTTTTTTGTTTCTAAAACCATGTTTTGCTGCTGGCCGAGCCGACCGCCGCGGCCGCGGATAAGCACATCGTACGAGCCCAGCCCAAAACAGCCGAGCTAGCCCTTTAAAGTAAAACCGGTGCTCTTACCTTTCTCAGTGCTGATCCCGAAGCGCGACTCCCTGCAAAAGATGCCCACGTCCATCATTCCAATTTTCATGTCTGCAAATAGAGGGAAAAAACACGAGTTGTTTCTACGGATCGATCGCGGTGACGGAGGCCGACCGAAGCTATAAAAAAAAAAAACCAAAAACACACCTCTGAAGAACAGGGCTTCGCCCACAGGGTAGCCTTTGGGTGGGGGCACCTTGTTCTCTATGTGGCCGAGGATGGCTTTGGTGATCTTATCCAGAGCCTTGGTGCCGTACTGCGAGACAAAAGGGGGACATTGTAATTGTCAATCAAGAAACGGAGAATCCAGCATCTAAAAAAGGGAGAAAACCCTTAAAATAAAATGTTTTAAAAAAAAGCAACGTTTAGACAGTTGACAGGTCAGAATAGTGTTTTTTTTTTTAAACGTGCCCACCTTGTTCTCAAAGTTGTACTTGCTCAGGTCTCTGGACTCCGTGGCTCTTCGGTCTCCGTGGGTTAACGCTCCCTGCAAAGTGGATTAGCGACAGTGTTATTATTCCCATTATTAGGGTTGAGAGCCTAGTACGGTTATGAATCCCCAGTTTTTATTTAATATATACGTCTCATATAAATAGTTGGGGGGGAGGGGGGGGCCTCCGATAGAAATAGACCAGACGGCAACATTCTCGATGTTGAAATAAACGTTTTTGTTTTTTTTTTAGGACACCACAAGACTTTCCAGGACGTTCCACATTTTCCATTTGGTCTCCGTGACTGGAAAAACTGTCCCAACTGATCAACTGAAAAGATATTTCAGTGTTTGACAAGTCGGTTGCCACTTTAAAAAAAAAAATTGCAATGCCGGGTTTACGTAATGTCCCCGCTTCCATACACTTTCAAATAAACTGCGAGGGAGGTGAAGGGAAACTTAGAAGACTTGTTGCAAGCATCTGGCTCCGCCCCCACACAGAAGAGGTCCAAACAGGACGCGCGTGTGTGTGTGTATGTGCGTGTGTGTGTGTGTGTGTGTGTGTGTGTGTGTGTGTGTGTGTGTGTGTGCGACTTCCTGGAAACACCGTCCCCGAAGCTCCTTCCCTTCCTCGCCGTTATTTTTTTGGGCCAAAAGAGCCGTCACGGCGTGTCACGATGAATATAAATGACTGCTTGTGGAAAATAAACCTCGAGTTTATAAATGACCCACCAAAAATCTCTCGGGGGGGATGGTTGGGAAAAAAAATACTTAATTTTAAACGAACCGAGAATAAAAGAGACTCTCGGGGGGCTTCGAGGATACCGAAGAAAAACCCAACAGGAAGGGCAGAGGGTGAGGGCAGGGTGGAGAGGCAAAAAAAAAAAAAAGGGGGGGGGGGGGGGGGGGTTAGAGAGCCAGAGCACAACAATCAATAAACACAAAACAAAGATCCTCTTTGTTTACAGTGGGACGATTCTTCTCACACAAGCGCAACAAGAGGAAAAGGGACTATTTCCCCACAGGACAGGTTTATCTCAGATAAAAGGAAGTCATTGTGGGACAAAATAGAAAGGGCAACACACACACACACACACACTGATATTTACCAGACTCTCTAGTCTTTTAGCCACAATGGAGGCGAAACGTCTCTCCCCGGCCAACTCTGAGATGAGGAAGATGTACTCTGGGGCCGTCACCTGATTGGACCGATGGGTGCGACCTGGTTGAAGACGAGAAAAAAAAAAAAGACAGAATTTATCCATTTTGTGCGGAACATACACACTTGACTTACGGTAATAACATGTAAAATCACCTTTAACGGTCACACGTGGACAGAGCACAGCGCACTAGGAGGCGCTGTAGCACCTCTCTAGCTACCACACACACACACACACACACACACACATCTTGAGACCGACATGTTTGTTACTGTAAACAAACGTGGTAGATGCACTTAGTCCTCGTAGTGCCGCTGCCCCTCCACCCTAGGAGGGGAAACCCTGTTGTGAGATCAGATTTTCCCGACTCACCAAATTGCTGAATGGCCCTGTCTGCGCTCCAAGGCAGCTCCAAGGTCATGTGGACCCGGCGCCGCTGGTTTTTCACTCGCTTGTCCGCCTGCAGGGAAATCCCGGAGCTGGCCGCCTCCGAGATGATGGCCACGAACTGGTGGAGAAAGAGTTCAAGAGTTTTTTTTGGGGGGGGGGGGGGGGGGGGATTATTGGCGGAGATCTTTATTGATCGTTTTGCAAAAGCAGCAGTAAACATTTGTTCATTGAGATACGGAGTAGACGTGTGGGATCTGACCTTCTCTGCGCCCATGAAGCGGTCTTTCTCCTTGATGTTTATGTGGTCGATGGTGAGGTTCTGCTCGGCCCGGGACTCGTAACGAACGCTGCCATCGGGGCGCCGCACCACGCGACCCTTGCGACCGGTCATCTGCAGGAAGAAATATTTCAGCACATTTTGCTCGTAAAAAAAATAAATAAATAACAGGAATGTGAAATTTTGTGGAGAACGTTGTATGAATCCATCCGGCACTATTTAAACTCTTTAGACGCGCATCTGGCTGTCGGGTTTTGCGGGTTCAGCGTCTTTTGAGAGCTCGTACCTCCGAGACTTTATCCGGTCCTCCGAACTTATCGATGAGCTCGTCCAAGGTATTGAGAGGTAGTTCTTTTCCCAGCACGGATATCTTGTTGAGGAGGCCCTGCTTCATCTCCTCTATCCTGGCTGTGAACGGGGAAGCAGAGGGGACATTAACCTCGTGACCCCGATGGGCAAGAGCACGGCGACGTATTGGGAGTCGTCGAACAGTAAGAAAATAAATTAATTACACAGCCGGGGGACGAAGTCCTGAAAGATATAGAGATATATACGCTTCTTTCATGTTTTAGGAACACTAGAATATCATCTACATTTAAAACGTGGAAGGTAGTTTCACCGTCTCGACACACCCAGTAAGGCAAAGACATCTTCCCACAGACAACAAACCAAAAGGAAGAGACGTCTCCCTACCGGTCTGGCAGCTCGTGTGGTTGACAAAGATGACGTCGTCGTTGTCTAGCAGGGAGTCCGGTGAGGAGTTGGAGTCCGTGTCCATGCCGTCCGAGTCACTGCTGCTGTCATCGCTGATGTTGATCACGCCGCCGCTGTCCACGGTGTGCTTCGGGACCTTGTGCTGGCGACCTCGAGGCTTCCCTGATCGGACGGCCGCGACACGATATCGGATTAAGAATCGAGAGGCGCCCTCTTGTGACGTCATTTAAATGAAAAGGCCGAGAAAAATACAGACGCAGATTGCGAGAAAAACAGTGCAAACAAACATGTGAACAACACTCTGTCGCTTACGTTTTCTCTTATTCCCCGGAGCTTTCTCTCTCCTCTGTTTCTCTGAAGGGAAATGCTTCGTTACGAGAGACTGGAATACGCCCCTGAAGGAAAGAGGAAGAGAGAGAAACTTTTATTTTGCCAGTAAAGACAACATTTAGACAGTCGATACAGTCGTGATCAAGTGCCGGCAGACAGACGAACGTTCACAGTCAAGCAAGGTCGGAGCACCTCGGCTCACCTCCACCCCCTCCCCTTCCCGTTTTTCTCACTTTCTAGCCCGCTAATAACCGGAGAGAGAGAGAGAGAGTTTGCTTTTAATTGAGCGTAACTGCACGATCTAAATACTTTATCATCGCTAAACAATGTGTGCGTCGAGTGTGCGCTCTCCTCGTTGGATGAAGCAACACAATGAAATGGAGGAAGTCTCGTGGAGTTCAAGACGCGGTGACAGGGAGGACTTCAGACTGCCGTAACGCAGTGAAAACATGTTGTCGTGTTCGGGAATATCATTTCAGCAACCTCAGGCACATGTAGTTTAAATAATTATCACACGGGCAACAAGTGTGCAAGAGAGTTCTTTGAAAAGGTGGAAGAGCCCTCTCATCCACATGTCAAATGACCTCTTTCACAGCCGTCTGCAGCTGCTCCGACGGTTATTTATGGTAGTTTGATTGATATGTTGGTTTTTTTTGTCACCATCTGCCCTACTCTGCTTCTCTTCGGCCGGTAATCGTTGCCCTCTGCGCCAGATTCTTTTTTAGGTTTATTGCTGATGAACACGAATGGGGGGGGGGGAGGGTTAATGATTTCAGCTTAGATGCGGATGGCCGCCTTCTCGTAAAGTGCTCCCGTATATATAAATCGTAATGTCCTGATTAATGGGAGAAATATCTTTTTATAAATGTTGCCGTACGGAAGAAAATTTGAATTGCGGTGGCGTAATCAAACTCGCCGTTAACCTTAACGTTGATTGAGCGCGCTATATTAACAATCGTATTTTTAAAAAAAATGTCCCTCCGTATCAAAAAAAAGGTTATTAACCAAAACCTATTAACCAATTAAGAAGTAAAAACACAACGACAGAGTAAATATAATTATTATTATTTTTCACTCACTCTGCCGCAGAGACAAATCTGTCGAGCTGCCCGTCGTTCTCGTCCAGGACTTCTCTGGTCCGGGACTCTCCGGTGGACTGCAGCCCGATGACGATGCACTGCGGTGGAGGCGAATCAAACAAAACATCAACAACAAATAGCATCCCAAAAAAACCTCTAATATTGGCAAAACTAAAGCTTTCAAAACAGCAATAATTAGCTCCGTCCTTTTCAGTTCCTGCCGGGTCACTTATCGTGCTCTACATTGTCCGCGCTACATGACTCAGTGTTCACGAGTGTCGTGCTGGTGCTGACCTTTCCGGCCAGCAGCTCTTTCCGGGCCAGCTCCACCAGGCAGCGGACCTTGGCGGCGATGCAGAGGTATTTGAAGAAGCGCTGGTGGGACGACCAGAACTGCCCCCACAGAGACTTCCTGCTCACCAGGCCCAGCTCGTCGGCCGCGCGCATGAACACCTGCAACGCCTCCGCCCACTGGACACAGAACCCAGATTGGTTTAGGCACTTTAAAAAAATCTCTCGACGCACAACACCATGAGCGGGCGCGAATGCAATGGACGCTCACCAGCTTGGCGGCTTTGTTATAGACCAGTTTGAAGTCGCTGTCCAGTCCGATCTCCTCGACGCGGAACGACACCCCCGAGAAGCTCAGCTGCCGGGCGATGTACATGCCGCTCACCTTCATGTCCATGGCGACAATCTCCATGGCGCCGACGCCCCTGTTTACAAACGGCGCGTACATTATTCAACGGGGCAACATCGGGGATCAGGCGGCCGTGAAAACAGCACGCGTTTGAGGTAAATTCGGGCAACGCGGCGCCCTACGAACCTCTTCTCGATGGCGTGCAGGAAGTCTTCAAAGGCCCGGAAGGGCGTGCCCTCACCCCAGATTCCCAGGCGGCTCATGTAGATCATGTTCTTTGGCTCAGAGGCACCTGAGGCAGAGGAGAGAAGGAAGAAAATATATATATATATGTTGGAAAATCCTCGCTTGAATTGCATTACGCGTCTCGAGTGTGGGTGTATTTGTGCGCCGGCCTACCTGTGGCACTGGCGTACACCACTCTGGCCCGCGGCAGCTTGTTTTGCAGGTCGAGCACGGCCTTGCCCATCTTTGTAGAAGTGGCATTCTTGGCTTTGTGGCATTCGTCAAAAATAATCTGGTGGGGGGGAGAAGGTCAAGGGCAAACAACGCAGACACGGACAACAATTTGTGTTCGAGCTCGTCGGCGTGAAAGGATACAACTCCGTCGAAGTCCGGCTTGCACCAGTCCAGGATCTGTTTGATTCTGGTCCGGTGCTGCCCTCCCGCCTGGCTCTCTCCAATCAGCGCAGAGTAAGTCGCGAACAGGACTCCTTCTGAGGTAGCTGTGTCTCCATACTTAATCTACGACAACAAGTCAAAAACGTTCAAAAGCATATTGGTGAGATACGCATGAGCCACGCGGTCGAAAACACGGCTTGTTTTCTTTCCTGCTCGGATGCACACAAACTCATTCGCTCTGCTCGTGACGCCGACTCCACACCCGGACTCACCTTGTTTAAGGCATGCACGGGGATATTCAGTGCATCTATGTCTTTGAGATCTCTCTCTGCATCAAATTTCAGGTCATTGGATATGCTGAACCTGGGGGGCAGGAGCAGGATAAGGGTTAGTCAGGAACTCAGCCGGCTCCTGCAGACTCGCCTCGACACGCTCAATACCCCCCCACCCCCCGGCATGATACTGGATGCAAAACACACACACGTATGAATACATCACTGCAACCTAATGAACTGTTGTTAGAGGGCTGCGGAGGAAAATGCTTACAATTTTTTTACTTTAAAACAATTACATCACGACTCGGAAACAATCTAATCCTACAAAATGGTAGAATACTATTTTTTGTAACAGTTACGGTCAACTTTATCTTCACTTCCCCGTCTCCTCTGTGTTCCACGTGTGTGTGTGTGTGTGTGTGTGTGTGAGAGAAGAGAACCACACATAGAGAAAATACAGAGTTTAAACATTATGAATAAACATTTTTAAAAAAGCTACACAGCATTTTAATGTAGATTTAAATCCGAATCCGAAGCCTCGAGCTGTTCGGTGCAGCCCTGGGTTGTTATTTTAGGCTTCGGATCCTCCAAAGTTGTAAATCTCTCTCACCACAGTGCTTTCTTCCTTCCCTTAAGGTAGTTCTCCAGTATGATCCCTGCCACCGTGCGACCCTTCCCGACCCCCGCCCCGTCTCCGATCAGGAAGCCGGCCCTCTGGTTGTTCTGAAGGATGACCTCGTGTTGCTGAGGGCGCACAAAAGAGCAAATTCATGAACAGCGATTCCCAGGGTAATCGAAAAAAAAAAAAAAAACATTAATCATTCATAGTTACAAAAATAATAAGTGCTTTGTGTGTGTGTACCTGGCAGGCGTAGATGATGGCCTCCAGCTGCAGAGCGGACAGCAGGCCACAGTTGACCGTCGGCTCAGGGATGGACAGGGTGTATGTGATGTCAGGAGGAGGGACACTGGATAGCGTGTTGGTCTCCACCACTATGTCAGGATGAGAAATTCCTATAGTGGCTGTATAAGAAGAACAAAAAGAGCAGTTTAAAAAAAAAGGGAACATTTGACATGATAGTCGTGCCGTGTTAAGGAGGGGGAAAAAAACTGGATGTTGACATTCAGTCTGGCGGCCTACATTTGGAAGGTCTGTACTCGGCATATGTGTCTACATGTCCCAGTTCCTCTGTCTCCTCTTCTTCGGCATCCTCTTCCTCCTCGGTGGGCGTCTGGGTTCTCTGAGGCTGCGGAGCACCAGAGAGACTTCATTCAGAATGCGTTCATTAATTAACGAAGAGAGCGTTTCAGCCGAGGTGAGGACGAGTTAGGCAAAGAGACTGTAGCTGAAAGTCAAGACGCAAGGTATGCGGTTAGTAAAAAAAAAGAAAAAGAAAGAAGGTTAGCGCAGCACATGGAGAGAGACAGTTAACCAGCGAAACAACCAATGCAATTGAAAAGGTGCGTTAAACAAACCCAGCAGCAGAATGAATGAATGAAACGCGTTTTTAAGCGTGGACAAAAGAGTGCTTTACATATTCAGGCAACGTCACAATTATTATTATTAATATCTGAGAAACTGGAAATGCAAAAAATAGTTCCCTGTCTCTATTCTATTTTAAACATTCTTTTTTTTTTTTTTTTTTTTAAAAGCAATGCAGTGTGTGGAATAATCCGTTCTCTCCGCGTACAAAGCGACGTGCAACACGCAGCAACGCTTTCATCACCTGTGGTTACACAGACGTGAGCGTGAGCCTTCTACCTTCATGCGCCGCACTCACAGTCTCAGATTAGTCAAGTTGCCGTGTGTTAAAAAAAAAAAAAAACACAAATGGAAGCCTCCGCAGCAGAAACATTGCGTAAAAAAAAAAACTGGAAAAAGAGTTTTGCATTGCGGAGAACCGGGCGTCTAGTTAGTCGCTTCTTTTTACGTCAGATTGGAGAGGTGGGTGTGGCTACCTGGAATCCTCCTAAAGGTGGCGTGCTGATAATAGCAGTTATATCATCCAAACTGGCCAAGCCATGAAACCTGCTGGTGCCATTCAGCTGTCAACAAAACATAAAAAATGAAGAAATACAAAACACAAATGAAAACAGTGACAAAATGTATATGAGAGAAAAGAGGAACACACAAAAATAACACCAAAAAAAAAAAATCACTGTATGTGTGAGAGTATATATATATATATATATATATATGTGTGAATGAGAGCGTGTGGGCACTTCATGGATGTCTGATGGCTCAGCACTCAAAAACAAAATGCAATTTGTTGTCTGGCGGTGAAAAGCAAACGCCAACAACAACAAAAGGCAGATGCGGCCACGCGCGCGTGTGTGTGTGTGTGTGTGTGTGTGTGTGTGTGTGTGTGTGTCTGGGAAAACATAATGGATGAAATGAGGGCAGAATGAAAAAAGGCTTTCAGACGGGCCAGAAGAAAAATGAATGTTCTCCGATTCGTATCAAAAAGATATCCGTCGACCGTCTAATTCAAAGAGGACTCAACGCGGGGCGCTCTTCTCAGATCAATGGGCTCCTCTGTCAGGACAGTCCATTAGAAAATCAACGGTTATTAGTGTTTACAGATACTATTTTGGCTTTACTTATGCAATAAGAATATAAAAGAGTCGGTGTGTGTGAACCCCGATCGACGCAGCGTGAGGTTTTATATCAAAACGTGCCAGTTTTGGATGAAAAATAGGGAATGAATTAAATATAGAGAAGAAGCCTGCATGAAAACCACATGAGTGCATCTTTATGGTATTAGTAATTGTAATAGTTGGAAGTGTCAAGAGAGTTGTTTTTATGTCTTAATAGTAAAAACAGATGGGGGGAAAAAAAACAAAAAACATGGACATTTAATTACGGCGATACAAATTGGGTTAAATCCATTCCGCTAAAAAAATAAATCGCTTATTCAACCGCGGTCGTAAATATTAATAAAAGAACACAATTGTTTTCATGTGTGTAGATTTGAAACGAAGGCGGAGCGCAGATGCCGCTGGCCCTAATGTTTACAGAGCAGGGGGGGGGGGGGTCCGAGTGTGTGTGTGTGTGTGTGTGTGTGTGTGCGTGCTGACCTCTAGCTGGCTCTGTGCTGGTGTGTTGGTGGTGGTGGTGGCGGTGGTGCTAGTGTTGACGTCCCAGAGGGTGGGCACCGTGTTCAGGTTGTCCGGGCTGATGAAGGGCTGCGCGTCGGCGTACTCCGACAGCGAGTCGGCCGGAGAGGAGAACAGAGAGTTCGTGGAGAGGTCATCGATGCAGGACAGGTCCTGAGAAGAGAGGAGGAGGCACACGAGAAGAGAGGAGGTGTTAAGATTCATACAGAGTTTAATATTAATGTTGTGAAAGCCCCACAAGCAATTCCTCCACCCTTCAAGCGTCATGTAGTAGACACAACACACAGGTAACGCAGAACAACAACAAAAAGG
>NC_046969.1:23401957-23446957 GCF_009769545.1 Cyclopterus lumpus | reverse complement strand
AACCGTACCACTTTTTTTTTTAAATCATATTTTTTTAAAACATGTTTTTAGTGCCCCGTCCGTGTATCGAGAAGACCGGTAGCACCCTTTGAATTCATGATTGAATTAATTCGCTGTGGTACGTAATATTTTATTAAATCTTTTGCGTACAGCAGAAGTTTTATCTTTTGTATCCAAAAAAACAAACAAAAAACGACGACGCTCGTAGTCATGCAGACATAAATCAACTCGTGCCGTCCCAGAGCTTTTGATCCAGAAAGCCATTGTGTTGTTAAGAGTACACGTGTAGACGCTTTCCAACAAGTTCTGAACCCTTTAGTCACGCAATCTTAGGCCAAAAATAATAATAATCAAACGCTTTTGGAAAAGAAAAAAACAGACAACCAAAAAAAAAAAAAGAAGTCGCAGGTCGAAACTGCTTTCTAGTGTCAACAGACAAGTATTGTGTCATCTCCGTCTAGCCCGCAAACGGCCAAGTCTGGCCTATCCCCGAACACACGAGGGCCAATCGGAGTGGCACAGCCGGTCCAGCGACCACCTGGCAGGGAAAGGCCTCCACGCCGTGCCAAGTCGGAGGAAAGCAGGCCAGGCGCTGCTCGCCGCTTTACACGCCTCCTGGAAGTGTTTCCATATGTTCTGGAAATTTAAAAAAAAAAAAGGGTTGCCATGTCAAGTGTCCCAGCAGAGCGGGTTCAAAGCCCTGAAACCGGCACCGAGCGGGGAACCTAAAAAACGAGGCTCTGCGATCCGCGTCTGCGCTCGCCAGCAAAACATTATCTATCCGGCAGGTTCTGGGTTTCCTTTTCCCGGCGAAGAAGGACTCGCATTGTTTAAAACGTTGAGAAGATAATAAAAAAGAAAGAAAGAGATATTTCATCTGCCGTGCTTTTGGACCGGCCCCAATGGGAAGTGACCCGCAGGAGGACGCCATAAGGGTGCGCGTCAAACCTGCATCTTCGGAAAAAAGAACTCAAAAGAACCGACGCGCCAATCCCCCCAAAAAATATACGACGGGCTTCCAGGAAAAAGGATTTGCGATTGTGAAACCAAGATAACAAAAGAACAAAAAAAAAGTGACTCACATGTGACTCAAACGGTGTGGCTTTTCCTTCTTCTTTTGTTGTGTTTGTGAACTAATAAGTGCATGTGTGAGCCTGCGTCCGCGGTGCGTTGACGTCGCAAGCCGAGCACAAATTGCGACACACTCGCAGACGGCGTCACGTGCAAGAGAGAACAACTTTAAAAAAACACTAGTTGCATATAGTTAAACTTATTATAGCAATAGGACGACAACAAAATAATGGTTTTTTTTTAAGCCTCTACTTGCTCCAATAAGAGTCGACATGTTCTAAGACTAATTCCAGATGACAAGTCGAAGTGTTTATTCACAGGTCCTCGTATTACCTTAAATAGCCCCGCTCTCTTTTGTCTGTTGTCGCAACACTTTCTCACTCACACACGCACACACACACACACACCTGTGGTCAGTGGACTCACGGAGAGGTGGGCGCGTTGCCCGTAAATTGCCGATTTTTTTTTGGGGGGGGGGGCTCTTGGCCAAGACTCAAACTGCTAACCGAGGAGGGCGTTTACTCTTTTACAACCTCGAGCCACTTGGACTATCGTGACGAGTCGGCGTTTTCACTTCAACCTCGACTCCATCCAGTAGAGAACGGTGGCAAACTAATAGATGAAAAAAAAACATTCAAATGATATAAAATGTATAAAATTTGACACACGCTTAATACGGAGCGTGCCTCCTGCAACAGGATGACATCACATCCCACCAAGACAACAAAAAGAGATAAACAACTAAACAAAAATGATATCAAGACTCGTTTCTGATACAGACAGATCTCGTATCCTGTAATGAATTGTTTTCAGCTATAATTATCTGGTATATCTCCTCCCCCCCCGTTGTGTTGTCTCTTTGCATCGCACCACGCTGAGCCACTGTTGCAATTATAATTATGATATATTAACCGCAACGCTTATGAAATAGGTGTAAACGTGGCCGCATGTTGGTAAAGTGGGCATGCGAGGCGCGAGCTTTTAATATTTTCAGGTTAAGAAACCTGCATTTCTGGCATCCATGCTCCTTTTTCTCACTCCCCTACCACTCATCAATCACCCCCCCCCCCCCATGCTCTCACTCGTCCTCCCATCATTGTTCATCATTCACTTCCCGTAAGCAGCTCGAGGTTTTAAACGTAGCACCAGGAAACCGAGACATTGTGCCCACCGAGAGACGAACTACTCACCGAGTCGGCATGTTTCACAGGATCAACGGTCAGCCGGGAACGACAATGAAACGGACTACCTCCTTATTTTAAAAAAAAAACTACCTGAACCCCTCTTCTCAGATTGCTGTTGAGTAAAAGAACAACATTTGAAAATGCAATCGAATAAAGACTACAATTCCCCCCCCCACACACACACACACACAGTGTGTAGACGGCCATAAAGATCTATTTGCGGTGCAGTGCAACAATGGCCGTATTTAACAGCCGTCCAGTAAACAGACGAGTGCTATTTAGCCCGACAAGATATCAGGTTCTCGCACTTACTGGAAGACGGCGAGGCAGACGAGGCAGACCATCATTTGTCATCGTTCCTGGCTGGAAAACGGGAGTCTTAAAAGCGGGACTGACGTTGGCCCTGACGAGCTTGCCAACTTTCAACAGGGAGGCCCCCCCAAAAAGCACATTTGCTGTTTATTGAAAGAAGAAAAATGTCATCGCTGTGGGCATAAATAAACGAGGAGGCGAGGAATTGCGTCGTCTGTATCAGGAATTAACGCCTCCTTTAATACAACACTAAATGTTCTTTAGTTTTTGGATGTGGCTCAGTCTTTTGTCCGGGAAACTAACTTTTCAATCAAAATGTTATGTTTTTATTTATTGTTTTCCAATTCCAATGAAGACACAGCTCTAGACAGACCACATGCATAGTGACGTTTACAGGCCTCCCCCCCCCCCCCCCCCCCCCCCCCACACACACACACACACATTACTATTCTGATATTACGGAAGCATTTTCAAGATTCATTCAAGGAAGTTAAAATTAACACACACACAGCCGTAATGAAGTGCTTACTCGTCATATCTAGAAGTCCCTCGATAACGACAATAAAACTCGCAGCTTTCAGTTTGACACAATTCCTAATCAAACTGTTTTATGACTGACTGACACACACACACACAATAAATTAAAAAGAGAGCTTTCAACAGAGCAGCAGCCAGTCTTCAAGCAACAGGCTTAATTTTAGCGTCACACATTAAAGAAGCAAACGGTACCAGTACCTTGGGAAGCGGTCGTCCAAGCTGTGAATACAATTTAGTCCAGAGCTGCATGAGAGACATGGGTCCAAACGCGGCAGCGTGGGGGGGTTTAAAAGACACACACACACACACACACACTCCTGCTTCACCTTGGGTCCCTGAACGCAACAGCCTCGTCCATGTGTTGGTCTTCACCTTACAGCCGGTGCACTTCCACCCTAAAGTGGACTACTCACTAGCCCTGACACAGTTCCTCTCTGGTTCAACACACACACATCTGCCTCCACCTCAGGTACGCTCGAGGCAATGAGCAATGAGCTCACACACACGCGCGCACACACACACACACACACACACACACACACACGAGACTCGGGCAAGTCTACAACATGCTTCCTGCTTCAGCAGGACGGTCAGGTATTTGCATAGAGGGCTTATTCATAGTGATTGCGGACTAGTTCCTCAAAGCTGAAAAAAAAAGAAGAAAAAAATAGAAAAGGTGGTTGGAGAGCGAGTGAGAGAGCAGAGGAGGGGAGGGGGAGGGGAGAGTAGAGGGAGGGAGGAGCTTTCAGGAAATGATGCTTTTGTTGGTAAGTGACTAGAGTTACTGGCAGTCGGGCCCATTTTACTGTACATGGTGTAACTCAACCGCATCTGTAGTGTAAACAGTGCTGTGCTGTGGACCCGGCCGCTCCTCACACCCCGCTGCTTACCGCCATGTTTAATGGGCCCGGACCTCTCCTTAATGATTATTATATTTAGAGGCAGACCCCCCCCATGTCTGACTTCATGCTCTGCTTTCTGTCTTCCCCCCCAATTTCGTCTGCACAGGCTCAATTTAAGTCGTAAGTTTCCCCACGATGTGCACGAATGACCCAACGGCTCAGACGGAGGAAGTTAATAAATAACTGTTTTTAACAGTAAAACCAACAAGCGCGTTGACTGATTAACGCTATCGGTAACACAGTTAAAATAACATTAGAAATAAATGAATTTTTTTAAACTGCCCACCTTAAATGTGCCGGAGCAGCAAGCGGGCGAATCTTGAGGAGTATTATTTATCCACCGATAAATAAATAAGCGATAACGTTGCCGCTCTGAAACTACCAGGCAGACACTCGGCCGACAATTAGCTAAACTAATTGAAGGGGTGGAGACTTACTGGGGAAAAAAGAGCGTCCACAACAACAACAACAACAACAGTTAACATCGGGAGGCGCCAAACATTTTGTGCATCGGTTATCGTTGCAGAGGCGCTGGTGGGCTGTCAAGGAAGAAATGAATAATAAAAAATAAAGAAATCTTAATTAGCATCTCTGGTGTTGTCTAATTAGCTAATTGGGGGCAGTGTGCCACGTCTGAGAATGCGGTTCTCAGCCTGTCGAAAACATTCCCTGATAATTCTGCTTTTCTTGTGTTTATAGTTTATAGTTCTTCCACCCATACTATGAAAAAAAAAAAAAGAAGAAGAATAAAAATCATTCTTAACAGCTTAAGTAAGGAGCAGACAGCTGAAGTGGTCGGGAATGTAATAACAGGTCAAGTGCAGGCTGGAAGCCGGCCCCCGTGCACAGGGTCTTCACAGGCGGCAGACACCGCTTCTATATCCGTGCACAATTATACACAAATACTTCATCGTGGATTGGTCGTTCTCGCTGCCTGGAACCGATTGTTTAGAAAGAAAGAATATTCTGGGAATCTGGTGGGAAAATGAGGGGGAGGAGGAGGCGATTTCAACAAATCCAAGATGCTGATCAAAGACGGTGTCGTGACGACGGAGACGCGTTAACCGTTTAAGAGCCGGTCGCAAATGGAAAAGGGGAAAAAAAAAAAATTGATGTGATTTATCTCCCTAACGAAGGGAATAGAGGGCTCCATTTGCACAGCCCGGCTTCCAGGAATACGCGATATCAAGTCGGCGTGGCGGAGGAACCGTAATGCCCGTCTCTGCAAGACCGAGTCAGACTCTCAGAGACCGAGTGGCGCCTGTCCACGGTGTCATCATGGTATGAGTGGGAATCCTCGGAATAGTGTGTGTGTGTGTGTGTGTGTGTGTGTGTGTGTGTGTGTGTGTGTGTGTGTGTGTGTGTGTGTGTGCCACAGAGGGTCAACGGGGAGAGGAATGAATCATTGATGAGCTTCTTTTAGATGCTCAATACACACCTCGTTGCATCCCGGCCTAAAGAAGGGAGGATCCGTGCCGGTTTTTCACAAACAAACAAACAAACACGGTTGCCATGCAGACGCTCAAGACATGCGGTCTCATCGTCACATGCACAAATCCTGCTGACATCTTAATGCTTAAAAGACAGCAGACAGCAGATCCGAGCAGAATTCGTCTTATTATTTCATTTTCATTCCCAGAACCGCTTATCCTGTTTCAATTCGCTCTCTTGTAATTATATTTTTTTAATTTGGTTCCCTGATCTGATTACGATCCCTGTCATCATCGATTCTCTGGTTCCAGATGTGCCAGAATCAGCTGATCCCCGGGGGGGGGGGGGGGGGGGGGGGGGGGGGCTGTTATGATTACAACGGCGTGCGTTCCAATTTTATATCTTTTTGTAAGCGAAAAGCATATTGCAGACGCTCCACATGCGGAACGGCCGATGTAAAAAAAATTAAATAAAAAGGTGCAGTAAGAAACGATTTGGTTCAAAACACACAGGCTGGACGGAGCTAATCTGAAACTACAGAGGATCAGGTGGAGCACCCACACGGTGCACCTATTAACAACCCTTCAAATGAAGCTTTAACTTTCTCCTTTAAACGATACGAGTGTTGGAGCACCTCAGATGGAAGTAACTGAGAAATACCGACATATTCTAATCATCATCGGCGTGCCGCGAGAAAGAAGTCAGGGGAAACTTATCGACTTATTGATACCGATTTTTTCTTTTTTTTCTTGTAATTTATTTAAGTATTTGGCGTCTTGAGAAGCAATTGGATTCTGGAGGAGAATTGCTTAAAAATGTTATGGGTGTGCAAAAAAAAAAAAAAAAAAAAAATAATAAGGAATGCAATCATGGATCAGCTGGAGAGTCTGTGGAGTCGCAAAAGTCAACGCATGATTGGACCGTAACCCGGGAACGAGTGGACCATCTGCAGCAGGACTCTGTGGACTAATTGGGTCTTTTTTGTCTGTGCGGAGGTTCAGGTTCTTCATACGTCCACGTGGGTGCTCTGGGATTCTCCCACTTTAAAAAAGGGATACTGCACCTCTATCACCTGAACCATTAATCTCCAGCTGGTTTGCTACTCGCAGTGAGGACGGTCTAACGGCCGAATGGACCTTCAGGGTTTTGGGTAATGAAGTATGCGGCAAATAAAGTGATTCCTGGAAAGTGTGTGTGTGTGTGTGTGTGCGTATAGTGAGAGGAACCGGATCGAGAAACAACGAGAGTATGCAGCAAGTGATGAACACTGTGAATATCCCTAAATGTGCCTCAGTGTGTGTACATACATAGAGTTGCAGTGCAGTGTGTGTGTGTGTGTGTGTGTGTGTGTGTTTGCAAAGTACCGTTCAGTTTTTGAGGTTAGCCAGAGTTAGTGAATGAGTTCTGTTTTTTCTTTCTTTCTTTCTTGTCTTCTAGTGAGTTTTCATTCTGGTCACAGAATTTCGATCCACAAATGAGCAAAAGGTGAGACAGGTGTGTGCACGCGCGTCACCGTGGAAACGCGAAGAATTAACCCATCGAACCAGAGTGAGTACGTTAGTCTGTTCAGACTTCAGGTTAATGGAGATCAGAAAACATGGCGAGACATTTTGGTCAGAGTTTCCACTGTTTATCTAAATTCCAACGCTGTGTTTTCATAATGCTTTATTTTAGGGAATGATTAGTTTCCCAGTAACTCCCAAGAAAAGGATTTAACGCGTAACTTAAATATACACACAAACACAACATGTGGCTCAATTTAGAGATAAATATCCCCGTCCACGTGTCTCCTTACAATGTGCGGGGAAGGCCGTGCAAACCAAAAGAGGCTTCACCAACGACTCCACGGCTGTAAACCGAAACAAGGACATAAACACGGCGAGCGGGGGACGACAAACAAACAATCGCCCGGCCGCGTACAGGCCGAGCGTCTTCAGCTTTGCCAACGAGAAGCGCTGCTCTATATTTGCAGGATGGGAAGGAAGAAGAAGGAAAAAAAAGAAGAAGAAAGAATTTGGGCACTTGGTCGGCATGCCGCGGTGATGGTGCTAGAAAGAAAAGTGGAGCATGAAGAAAAAAGAAACGGGTTATTCTGGGTGTGAGGTGGCGGATTAGTCATGATGACCCCGTGACTTACATTTTCTGCCTCACGTGGTTGGGAGGAGCGTCCAAAACCCAGAAAGAACAGCTGAGAAAGCACAACACAAGCACAGAACGTCTCTCTCCCTCTCTCTCTCTCTCTCCCTCCCTCCCTCTCTCTCTCTCTCTCTCAGACACCATCACATTCCACGCCTCCGCTGCCGGGAAACCAAAACTTGCTGACGCCGAGGCCTCACTTCAACTAAACTACATAAGAAACGGCAACGGTGAAGTCCGGCGTTGCAAAATACGCAAACCCAAACAAGTGCGACGTTATCACGAACACTAGTAATTACTCCCTTCCCGGAAAGGGAGCGATGGCCACACGGACTACAACAAGCTAAATGTGAGGGGAAAAAAACTAGGGAAACCCCACGTGAATCACAAAATCCCTGCCGAGCTTCACAAGGCTGACGCGTCGCTTTCTTGTGGAAAAGAAAAAAAGGCCTCCACGTGTTCTTTGTTCTTCAAAACCCCGGCGGTGTGTGTGCGCTTCATCCTATGTTGCTTGTTGTCAACAACAAGCTAGCACATGTTACAAAATGGGTCTAATTAGGCCTCGAAATGGACATCGACAAACACATGTCGTGATCAGGAGGCTCAACAACAATTTGGAAATGAGTAAACACTACCATTCAGAACTTATTGTAATGTGCACGTGGAAAGTTTCTAACTTAATTTGGCAAAAGAAACATCAAATTTCACGAAAATATAGCCGTGAGCTTTTTCATCAAACCCCCCCAGGCTGTGAGACGCCAGAGAAACTCAAAAATAAAAACTCAAACTCGGCAGTTTAGAAACAAAAAAAAAAAACATCCCTCGATGCTAAATTGGCTCATTTATAGTATTTTGAGGTTCATCTTACGAACGGCATTCCCTCGTGCTTTAGAATGAATTAAACGTAAAAAAGGGTATTATTGCAGTCTTACAATCCGTGTATTTAAATAATACAAGGAACCTTTTTTTCTGGTCATTTGCCACCGTGGTTTCTTCATCCAGCCATGTTTCATAGCGGTTTTATTCATAGAAAAACAAGGAATACACGAGACGACAAACAGCACTTTAAACCGTTTTAAAAGTATTCGGGGGAAAAGACGGAAAAAAACAAACATAATCAAGCTAAGAAATGCTGTTTCCGTCCTTTATTATCTACCGCTCTGGCCTCGCGTTGAAAGAAACACCCCGATAGGCGTGAACCTCTCTACCGTCAGACAATCATAAAGGGTGGAAACTGCTTTATGATTAGCATGACCGCCTTTCTTTAAAACGTCATCATCATAGCATATTTCTTTTGGTTGGACGGACGCAGGAAGAAGAGGCAAAATGCAAATTAGGGCGAGTAATCGACCTGGAATGGCGAGGTGAACACACACACACACACACACACACACACACACACACACACACACACACACACACACACACACACACACACACACACACACACACACACACACACACACACACACACACACACACACACACACACACACACACACACACACACACACACACACACACACACACACACACACACACACACACACACACACACACACACACACACACACACACACACACACACACACACACACACACACACACACACACACACACCCTTCACTTTGCCGTCCACGTCTGACAAGTATGCACCTTAGAATGAACGTCCTGGTCTTACAGCTGAGGGGTAATCCCAAAGACAGACCTTTACAGCAGAACATCTGACGTTGTGGACTCGCGCCGCTCTCTGAAGATTGAAGTGTGAGAAGGACGTCAAAATTACAGCGTGCCATCAATGACATGCCCGGACGGGAACGGGGCAGGCCCCCGCCGCACTCGTCTAGACAACGCTAGCCTTTAATCAGGCTGCTTTAGTTGGTAAATTAAGCCGAGCTGAAGACGCACGGAACGCAGGATGAAAGAAGTGGGCGGGGGAGGCACGGTCCTTCCCTCTGATGAGCAAGACAGAGAGGGATACGGACGGGACGCGTCCGACGCATCGGCACCAAAATGTCTCTGTGTTACTTGAAAAAGCAAACAACGTGAAAAACGAACCTGGGGGAAGTCTCCATTCCTAGGGAGGTTGAGGCTGGAAAAGTCCACGTCGGGGAATCCCGAGTACATGTCCATGTGCACATCCGGAGTGGTGGTGGTAGTGCTGCTGTTCACGTGGTATTGCCTGTGGAAGAGGGTGGGGGGAAGGGGGGAGGGGGAAGAAGAGCTTTAGTTTGAATGGAGGGGGAAGTAGCAGTTTCACAAGTTTACACCTTTACAGCTGCCAAGTACAACCGGAGCCTTCTATTGCTCTGCAGCGCCGGTAGAGGAATAGAAAGAGTCACCGAGAAGCGTCTCGCGTGATCGCGTTGCAGTCAGAACCGAAGAGGAGGAGAAGGTCTTTTTTTTTTTAAAACACCTGATGGACTCTCAACGCCTTCGCTACTGTATCGCGTCACACAAGCGCAACAGGTGAGAACACGTTCAGTTCTGTTTGCGTGTGGGCGACGGTTTGATAATCAACTTGTGGGATGGCCCGATGCCAGCGGAGAGAGACGCAGTAAATCAAAGCGTCTACCTCGGGTGTCAAAGACACAAGTGGCGTACAACCAGTCAGACCGGCAGGAGGGAGTGAGAGGCTTTAAAGAAGGGGAAGGAATAAAAGAAGATTACGTGAGAGTGAGACGTCTACAGGAAGTCAAAGGAATAAGAGAAGAGCAGCTCCTACCCGCTTTGAAGACAACAGGTCCAGCTTAACCCCCGGAGAGCATTCCCAACACGAGCAAACAGTTTCTGTTTCAAGTCGACAATAAAGAGAGTCACTCATTACGAAAGTAAAACCAACCCCCGGTTTGGAGGTGGCACTTCCACCGTGCACCGATGCCCTCCCACCGTTGTTAACAATCCAATCGTGCGCCAGGGAATCGGGGCTCAAGAGGGATTGGAGCTGGGCTCACGGGATTTGGCACTAGGCTCTGGACCCGCGGGCCAGAGATCAGCGAGACCGATTGATTTAGGTTTGAAAACACACCCGAGAGGATGAAAAGGCGGCCCTGAGCCGGTGCACAGGAGCCGGTCTCGGAAACACACATGGCTCCTTTTCCTTTCCCCAAACAACAACGCGGCAACATTTGTTAATAAATACCACTTGGGGTAATTTTTTTTTTCTTTCTTCGGCCCCACGACGATACGACAGTGACATCATCACAGCAGAGGTCCTGGCAGGCCGGCGTCAGCTGCTTTCCAACAACGCAAAGCTGGTTTTGTGGCTCTCGGCCAAAAAAGCAGCTGATTGACGTTGTGTTCACGGAAGGCGCCGCATACGACGTAGCCCGAAGCGTGTTATTGTTTTCACGTCCTCTTAATTAAAAAAAAGAGGACACACCAGACAGGCATGCAATAATGAAACCTTTACGGATATACCTTTTTTTTCTTTTCTTCTTCTTTCATTTCCTGATAGACGTTGTTTTGCTTTATTTGTTGACGACTTCATTATAAAAAGGGGGCTTAAGAGTGTGCATGTTACCGACATGACAATGTGGGGCAGTCATGAGGTTTGAATACCCCTCTTCAAAACACACTTAACTAGCAACTAACCAACATCGGCCTGCAGTAGGACAATAACATGAAAAAATTAAGCCCAAATTGAAAAGATAAATAAATAAAAATCATTCTTTCCACGTTAAATAAGCAGGGATAATACATGCATATAGGACTTGAACGGGACATAGAAATACTTTAAGTCCGCAAAATTCCACTCAAATAAATAACTATATATATACTGATAAAAGAGAGTAACTTATAGAGCACGACGATACTGCTCGGGTGGGTTTTTAAAACAACGTTCGTCTTTCAGGGTGGATTTTCTGTTCAGATTCCAGTTTTAAGAAGCCATGAACTTTTAACTGCTGTGGAACTTTTCAGGAGCAACAAACAAACAAACAAACAAACAAATACATTTTAAAAAAAAGCTCAACCACCGGCCCCTCGTTGCATTTTGGTGTTGTATAAATATGTAATAACCATCTTGTCCAAGTAGTCAAAACAGGCAGGAGGACTTATCCCAAATGTTTTTTTTCCCCGTCTTACAAACAGAACGATCGTTATTTAAAAAAAAAAAAAGGAAAGAAAACGCAACAACAACGGAACCCTTAAAACAGTATTCCACAGAAATAAATACTAAAAGGCTGTACGGGTTAACAATGACTCATTGTCGAGTTCCAAAAGATTTCCCTGGAAGGACTCGCTCTACCTTACACACGGGTGAAGTCTTAACTCCCATGCAAACAACATTGCGCAATATGGGAACTTTGACTCATGGCGCTGACAAACAGTGGATAGCGGAGAGAAGGAGGCAGGCGACCGGTCAAACCGAACCTCTGGAGCAAAGAACAAAAATCGGAGCTTTCGTGATTGATGATTTTCAGGGTTGGTCGTAGACAATCGGAAATAAAGACGACATTGAAAATATATATATATATATATATATATATATATATATATATATATATATATATATATATATATATATATATATAGAAGCGGATTTATGGCGCGTTTGTTATTCTTCTGTTGTAAACAAATGGGCTTCTTCCTGGGACGGACCGAACCACAAAGTCGGCCTTATTTTCCAATGAAAAATGTTTTCAAAAAGAGAGAAAATGGAATGGAGAGAACAAGAGGAATATTACCATAATACACCGTGCCGGGCATTTCACTGCACTCCACCGTTTCAGTGTTTTGTTTTGCATGTTCGTGTTTTGCATGTGGTGGGGATGAACGCGATGAGGACGTTCACATCCTGACCAGTAAACACCAGGAGCAAACGGTCCAGAGGGAGTTTTTTTTCTTCTTTTTAAATAAAAGAGAGACGTTTGTTTTTGTTCTCCGACGCGCTTGTTGACTTCCAGTGCAGTCATGACTGTCGGGGAAAGAATTAATCATAACCGCCGGGTTTGATGTTCACATTAGCACGAAGGTCTCTTGTGGGGTTTCTTTTTTGCAGCAGCAGCAGCAGCAGCAGCAGCAGTTCGGTGGCTGCTCCCTCAACATGTAGCCGGTGTGATCGAGTCTCTTCGGCCGTGCACATCGTCAATTAGAGCCTGCGAGTAAAAAAGGAAAAGGCCATCGCCGAGGGACGCCAACAGCTGGTGGGTAACGGACGACCGACGGCGGTCGCGTCCTCTCATCCGTCTCGACATTAATGCCAAAATCTAAATAAAAACGTTGGTTGGTCGAGGGACGTAGAATAATAGTGGTAAAGGCAAGCCAAACGTGAATTTAAGGGGTGTGTGTGTTATTGTGCAGGAGGTTTATAAGTGGCAAATGTGTCGATGCGAGATTGTAAAGCCCTCCGCGGCAAATTAGCGAGTTGGGATTTTAAACCATGCAAAATATATTATCATGCAACACTCTCTTAAAAAAGAATGACTAAATAAATGTCAGGATTTTCAAAAGGCTAGAGTGCCGTGTCGTGTTTTATGACGCCTCTGCTCTGTAAACTCCAGTGCTGTGACCTATAACAGACCGGTTCCTGTTCCGCTAACGCCACACAGTTAAAGAGCCTCTGTGACATTTTTCATCGCTACTCGTGAGAAAAGGGTTTTTTTCGAGCGAGCACCAAAATCGGTGCAACCAGTTCGCACACAGCTTCCTCTCCCCGGCGCCGTGTGACCCTTACTCGCTCCTCCTGCTGCTTGCTCTCAATGGCCCGCGTGAGAAGTTCAATCAATTGCATCCCCGACCTGCGTTAGGGCGAGGCGGTCGTACCGAGCAGCGGCCTGTAGATCGCGGAGAGGAGGAAGGGGAAGAAGAGCCCAGGCTTTCCGATCAGAGCCGTGGTTCTGTCTGGACGCTCGGGAGAAAAAAATAACGGTTAATGCCGACTCCAGACGAGGGCCTTTTACGACAAAACAAACAAAGCCACGCGATGATACTCCGTCACAGGGTGTGCGATAAAGGGTCTTGTAAAACCGGCTTGCCAACCGGAGAACCACAGACCGAAAGAAAACAGCGACGACGGTACAAAACACCACGAACTGAGCCCAACGCTTCCTGCGTTGGCGTTGGGTATCACGCGGGTTTGGTGAAGACTAAAAATCGGGTAATTTTTAGAAGTTTTTGAAATCCAACCTTTAGAATAATCCTTTTTCATTTATATTTCCTTCGACATTTGAGGTAGACGTCTCGGCTGCGTTGGCGATCTGGCATTGGGCCGCCGTTTAAGACAGCGGTCCTGCAGCTCGCCGTATGCGACGTGACGCAGGCCCCCCCCCCCCCCCCCCCCCGAAGCCGCGTCGTTGCTTCCGTCTGCGCGAGACGTTGCGCAGCCTTTGAATTACGCAACCGCGCTCGCATGCAAACACACCTCGTGTGGGAGGGAAAGAGATAAACATCAGCGGTGATGTCATTGTAACAGAGGCGCAGGATGTTGAGATTACACCCCCAGTAAAGCTGTCGCACCAGGACACTCGCTGAAATACCTAATCATTTATATATGTATATACTCATATAATCTATTGAGCATTAATGCATCTTAAAGGATAACAACGTTTACCTTCAGGGGGTGTCACCATGTAAGAACATGAAAAGGTGTCTGTTTGTATTTACTTACTGGTTTCCAGATTGCATAGGGCAGTGTATGCTGTATCCAGCCGGCTGAGAGTAGGATCCCCAGGAATCAGAGGAGGCATATATTGAACTCTAAAAACAGAACAGAAGGGGGAAAAAACGGTCAATTTACATATTTTGTACTTATCCACCAGTCAGTGTCACGATATTTTGAACAATCCGAACTACCCCTTTAAGTGTTGTTGCTTTTAAAAGAGCAGGTGTCCATCACTTCAGTGCAGGAGTCGGGCAGATTTTGGGCATTTCTTTGGTAGATATCATCTCAAATTAAAACTTAAACTGACTTTATTCACATGTAATGTTTCATTACTGTGAGCGCCTAAAGATTCCATTCATCCAAATACTGAAGTGGCAATAGAAATCTAAAAAGGGGGCCGGTAACTTCCAAATAAAACATACACCCCAAACATATGTGCACACATAGATGCCACTAAGTGCAACAACGCAAGTGACGTTTTTATTATTATTATTTGGCCTCACCTACACCTACGAATAATTCATAAGCAGCGGTGCCGAGCATTTCGATACCACGAGTAGGACCACTTCCTTTCCCGCGCACGCCGAGATTGACCGCTCTGCAGACGCCACATTCACAGATGTTCAGACGTCTGTTTTACACCAGACGTAATTGATCCATTTAACCGCAGACTTTTGGGATGGATCCCCGAGCACCCATTCAGAAAACACTACGCGCATCCCAAAAGAGCAAGAGGTCGAATAAACTATCGCAGTTTACTGGAAGGAGTTTATGTAAAAGTGGGAGGGATTAATAATGATGCATTTGCATACACAGTAGAGGCATATGGCTAAATACACTCAAGTAAAAATGCATATGGCCGTTTCAAAAAAACCCATAGCGTACCTCCATGTTAGAGGAGGCCACAGAGAACAAGCTGCTGTCCAGCTGAGGGCCTTCTGGATGCAGGTAGTTCTCCCCGTCCATGGCCAGCGCTGAGGGGAGGGTGGGCATCAGACCGCGGCTTCACACATGACCAGCAGCTGATTTAGGCGACGTACCCTCCGACCAATCACCGGCGCGCGCTGGCTGTGTCCGAGATAGTGCTTCGTTCTAACAATGGCAAATGCTTTCCATGACCTGAGGAAGACAGGATATAATATGGATGGATGGAGAGGGGAAGGGGAGGGAGAGAGAGAGGGAGACATTAGAGGAGTTGCAGGGAATTTGTTCAAGTGGGGGAAAAAAAAAAGTCTCTTTAATAGACTCGGAAAGTCACATTATGCCAGAGTACCAATAAATATATGTGGCTATTCTCACTTCTTTTTAAAAATTTTAAAAAAAAAAGACTTTCCACCAGCAGCGCCCTCATTGAAGAGTAAAAAAAGAGCTTAAAATGAGGATTTAAAAGTGGAACTTTATGAAAAACTGATTAATATAGGCTCAATTCAAAATGTTGCGCAACACTTTGAAATTAAGAAGGAAAAAAAAGTCATCATAGAGCAGGCAAAAAAAAAAGGAATTGGAAAGCCAAAGAAGTCTGCAGGTACAGTCAATTAAAGATGTCGATTCAAAATGTATGAACATAAATCAATTACTTTTATAACATGAAGCACAATAGGCAAATAATTGGTCGTCCTTCTCCAATTCAGTCACCACACGGACACCATTCATCAGAGGACCAATTAAAATGCCAGCAGGAGGTCCACAACGGAGCGCAGAGGGGAAAAAAGGCCTACAAGTAAAGCATACAGTGTGTACGTGGCGGCGAGTCGACATATGGCGGCGTAGCACCGGCACAACTCACCCCTCCGTCGGTGCAGATGGTTTTATTTTGTGTTTATGAGCATGTTGCCCTAAAGTCCAAAATTCAGAAGCATTACTATAGCAGCAAACAGCTGCACGCCAGACAAAAGATATACAGCGGAGCAATGGAGTCCCTGTCGTCCTCACCGAGCAGCCCCGTGCTTTGTTTACGTTGTAACCGGTGGAGATCCCGGTGTGCGCGCCTCCACTGGGGGATTGGGGGTCACTCTGCATGAGGAGGTTACCGTTGACAACGGCCGCCCAGCCTTGGGTGCCTGTCGTGGAAGCGCAGTCAGGCAGCGGTTCGTTTGTGTCACTAACAGAGTGTGTGTGTGTGTGTGTGTGTGTGTGTGTGTGTGTTACGGCTCACGCTTTTCATGCACCATAAAATGACAGGTTGGACCAGCTAGACCAGAATGTCTGGACTTCAACAACAAGCTCCCCACGGCTGTCCGTCTCTCTTTCACACACACACACACAAACACACACACACACGCGCGCATCTAATTTAAAACCTATATAAAAACATATATAATCAGGGGGAGGGGGGGGGGGGGTTGGCAGGTTAAAACCTAATGTACTTGCGATTATGTCATACAGTCTTATATTGGGCTTAGGAGATTGCCTCTCCCACTCTCGACTCCCTTAGGCCTTCAAGCTTGACGGCCGACGCCGTGACAAGCGAAGACGGGCAAAACCGTTGGAATCCGGCCTTCGGATTCACAGCCGACGTTGTAAAAAGTACGGACTCGGGAGTTAAAAGGCCTGCGAGCGATCGACTCCCAGCAGACAAGAGAGACGGGAAAGAGACGGCGAGGCCATGAAAACTACAAAGACGATATATTAAGGGTGAAAACATGTAGGAATATTGTAATCTGAACTTCATTCAGTATCAGTATCAGTATCAGTATCAGTATCTCTCTCTCTCTCTCTCTCTACTCTTGCCAGTCAACATTTTGTAAATGTGAACCTTATTTAATGCAATAAAAAGGACCAGCTCGCTCTTTTGTGGGAATCAATTTTTTAAATCTTAGATCTTTTTGGTTCGCGTTTTACATTTACAGATTTTTGCCTCTTCAATCTGTCGGAATAAATTAGACGCACTCCTCTTTATAATAACGGGGGGAATCTGACCACGATGACCTACTTTCTTTCTGAGACGGTTTCACAGAAGAGACCAAAGTGACTCTGGCAGCGTGTTGTGCCGCTGCCTGACGCTGAGACGTTATGACAGTAGAAATGTCACAAAGTACGCTTTAGCGCACTTTTACTACGTGTAGCTTAGACAATGGATCCGTTTCTCTGAGATATATACGAGAGCATCAATAAAAAAAACACGTTTTTTAAATGCAAAACCACACCATCTTGCGAGGGGAACACGCACATAGACTTCTCCAGCATTTCCGTCAAAGCTGGTATAAAAAAAATGCAATGTTACCCTCCCAGCCTGCAAAAACCTCACAAATATCCTACAAATATCCCCACTTTGGCCGCCGGATCAACCCGATCTCTCGGCACCCTGCGCGTCTGTGGAATGTCAGTCTCACCCCCCCCCCCCCCCCCCCCCCTTTCCCCTCCCCCTTTGCCCCCAAACTAATCAAACTGGTTACCTTCCTTCCTGTCTCCCCCCCTTCATTCCTTCCTCCAGTTTGCCCCCAATCTGAAACATAGGCCAGGCGTGTTCACTGGGGACAAAGCTGAGGTAATAAATCCTAATGGAGTTCATGCCGGTCTAAATAAGAGAGCCTTTGTGTATCTGAGTGTGTGTGTGTGTGTGTGTGTGTGTGTGTGTGTGTGTGTGTGTGTGTGTGAGAGAGACAGAGACCTGACCCAGCATATTCACCGCTCGCATAGCCGATACACATAAAAGGGAAGGCCATTTCACCCTCAAAGAACCAGTATGACACTGTCTGGGTGAGGTTGAAGCCCGACTCGAAAGAACCTTCTAGGCAGGAGGTCTCAGGCAGACGGATATTAGATACCTCTTGAATATGTACGCACGGCCTCCAGCCTGCGACGTCCAGGTTAAAAGCAGGGACCGGAAAGCAAAGCGGCTCGGGGGCAGTCGGGGGCAGTGTGTTTTCGAGAACCTTGTGAGGTCCCCCCCCCCCCCGCGTTGGTGCTGAAGAATTGTACGCCATGCAACACCCGGAGGACGTCGACCTCTCGGATGTATCGAGGGTTCTCAAGCGCAACGCCAGTCGATCTGCGTTAAAAAAAAGCCTCGATATATTTCATCGCCGACCTTTTTTAACACGCAAGGAACGACTGGATCAATGTGTAACACCAGAGCTGGGTTCACAATGACGACCCCCTCATCTAAAGCATTTATGTAACAGACTACCTACTATAAAAGAATATTTAAAAAGAGCACAGAGAGGGTAAGGAGGGTGAAAAAAGAGAGTGAGAGAAAGCGAAAGTGCGGTCGCACTGCAAGTGGGTGAGCAAGAGAGAAGAAACTAAACTCACACTTTTTCTGTGTTTTTTCCCCCCTGCGGTTCATGTGATGTATATGAAACTACAGTTGTCAAGTCTCTTGAGTCATCACATCAAGGAATTATTCCGTGACAGCAATCAAAAGAAGAAAAAAAAATATGCACATGGCACTATACCAGTGCATGCAAAAGCCAGAATACATAACTGCCCAGTAATACCGCAGTGGTGGTAGTGGGAGCATAACATTCCTCAGCCGGCAGAATAATTTGATCAATAAATCTGACGTGCTGAAGACACACCAGTGCTGCTCCGGAGCAGCCAGGCGCTGTCATTCCACCCCCTCCCCCTCCTTCGTAACCACGTCACCCACCAGGACCATGCCAGTTGCTGTCTCTTAGCAACAGAAAAATGTCCGCTGCTGTCTGTCCCCTGTTACCGACCCCCCCCCCCCCCCCCCCCCTACACTCGTCCAGTGTGCCTCTGAGGATAATCGATACTGATCACTGCAAGACTGGTCCCACGTATCTCCTTCCTGTAAGGCCTCTCATTACCGGGACCCCCACCACCACCACCACCACGACCACCACGACTCCTCCTCAAAACCACTAAAAAAAAAAATTGGGTGGTGATCATAGGGAATACCTTTTTTATTCAACGTTCATGTTTTTGTTGTTCGATGAAAGAATAAAGTTCTACTCACAAAATGTAAAAAATGTCATTTTTAAAAGTTGTATTATAAATGTTTGCATGCATGTCTGCTTATGACAAGGTAAATACAGTTAAATTACCCCAAAATGTTCAGTTTATTCCCGTGGAAAGTTTCCAACTTTGAATATTCCCGGAATTTTGCAACCCTGGCGATATGGGAGAAAAGAAAACAGAAGATAAAGGAACACGAAACACAAGGGAGACGAGGAGTCGGTTCCCCAGAAAGTGTCACACATAGCACTGCATGGTTATTTTTAAAAAAAATGTGTCTCTCGCTTAGTCAATATCTGGATTTATAGTCAGTGTCAAGACAGCGAGGCAAAAATTTGCATGTTTTATATGCTGAAGAGGATATATTGTTTAAACAAAGAGAGAGAGACTCTTTTGCAGCGTAATCTGTTAATTACTTCAAAAGGTTACTGCTGTGTTTTGTACAACCCCCTCCCGTGTGTGTGTGTGTGTGTGTGTGTGTGTGTGTGTGTGTGTGTGTGTGTGTGTGTGTGTGTCTCTCTCTGGGTGGTCTGTTGCAAAAGCTCACTGCAGGGAGATTAGACCATTTCATGTGCAGTATTTGTGCACTACGCGCTGAACACGCCAAAATACGGGCCAACTTCTCTGTGTAGAAGGACTGCGAGATTTTAGTGACGTTAGAAAACGGTATTTCCAGCGACGCGGCCACCACATTTGAGGCGAGCGGTTGCCCTCGGCGCCCCCCCCCCCCCCGTGATTCACCGTTCCGGTCCGACAGACACGCAGAGGTGAACAAGCGGCGCTTCAGAATACACAAGATGTGCGTTTGCACGTGACGTGTGTGCTGCGAGAGGCCGCCTTGGTCCTGGTGGCCTTCGGAGAGCGGCGGCGGGCGCAGAGCACATGGGGATCATCCTGGGAAGTGTGACTTCCTTAAGCTGCTAAATCACGATTAACTCTCACGAGGAGAACAAACCTCCCTGCCGAGCGCGTGCAACATCTCACTCCCAGATGCACATGTGGAGTGTCGCTGCATAATCATACTTCCACATACGCAACTAAATAAGTTGTGCATTTGCACGTAATGAATTCCCCTTGGTGCGTAAAAAAAAAACATGCATGCATGCATTCCTTTAAATGCAGTGAGGGCAGGGCGTCAACGGCCACATTCCTCCTGCGCAGCCAACATGACAGTTTACACTTTGTGCACGTGAAGCTGATGGAAACCGTTCATCAAGCCGTTGTCACTCGTGTGGACATAACGTGGCGTCCATTGACCTCGGGGGGGGGTCAAGTGCAGAGCAGGCGCTTGCTGAACGAGTCACACAGGAGGAGTGAGCGCTTGGTACACTCTCCCCCCCCTCCCGTCGTAATCTGCATCCGTCTTCTCGACTAACAAGCCGGCCGACTAGGATCATTCAATCCGATGCACGAACGCTAGCTCATCACCGCTCGGGAGTCCATCGGCGTCACCGGTAATCAGGTTAGGTCTGATCGAGGCCCAGCTGACTTACACCCCCGCGGCACGGCAAGGGGGCTTTTAGTTGGTTACGATTAAAAAGGAACAAGTTACTTCCCAGGGAAACGCAGGGCCCGGTCATTTAAAAAAAACAGCCTCCATTATTAATTAGCACCCCCAACACAAAAGGCCTCTCTACTTGCCACACGCACACAAATGGAAGGACGTGGACATCGGGTATCAATCTGTTCCCGTGCACACAACCACTATTTTCCATTCGGTGTTACAGACATTGCCATAAAAGGGGTGGCGGGGGGTGGGGGCCGTGGACAGCCCAGTGACCGGTTAGGACACGAGATGGAGAACAATGATCGAATGACCGTGTAACCGAATCTACTGTCTTATCAAAAGCCGGGAAATGGAAACAAATTGGGCGTTTTAAGAGGCCCTTGGTTATTGCATTTCGCTCGTTCAAATATTTATCAAAAGAGGCTCTCTGGGCCGGGAACACGGCGAACAAAAGCTCCGTCATTCGAATGACTGGGTCTGACTGTAAGGCAGTGCCCAAACATGTCGTTACTTCAAAAGGAAATAACTATTCATCACAATTAAGATTGTCATTAAACCCGGCAATTCGGCACCAGTTTTCGCCCCCCCGTATGATAAATATCTCTGTTGCCCGCTAAACACCAGCGGAACGAGACGTTAAAAAGTGATTTGTCCTTAAATGGGGAGCTTAATCAAGCTCCCGTGGCTCAGACGGTGCCTTTGTTTGTGGTAAAGAAAGAACGGCGAGGGCAGAACAGAGTTTGAAGGCCGTGGCAGAGCGCTTGCAAAGTGCAGAGGAGTAGAAAAGAGATCCCCAAACACAGGTTTGCACCGGATCGGTGGCACACTGATTTTAGGAGCACATCCCTCTACTTCCACCAGCGGCACCGGCAGCCCCCACCAGAAATAGATCAAAGGCCGACTTGATCAGAGAGAAAGATCCACTTAGCCGCCACGTTTTCCTCTGACATCTAATTTCCTCAGAATAGAACACACGCTAGCCCCAGTGCGGCTCTCCGACACTTTTTTTTTTTTTCCGCTCTTGTTCAACGACTCACCCGAACAGACAATAGTTTACGTCACCGAAACCGAACACCGGGAGCCGGACACATGGGCGATAGTTAAAACGGGTATTTTTTTTCCATCAATGTTTCAGTCTAAGCAGGTGGTAAGAAGGGCTAACAACACATGACGTGCACACGTTAAAAAATAAAATAAAAATGAATACAATTACAATTAAAGCCCTGTGTTTTTTTTGTGGCCTCTCAAATATGTTGTCTTAAAAACGGACATTATAATGCAGTATTTCTGTCAAGTTCTGATCAGATTACCTCTAATTGCAGTGAAATAACAAAACTAAAACAAAAAAGTAAAAGCAACGTTGCTTTTTAATGTACAAACATGAGCCCAGAAACCCACACCGCTCCACCGCAGAGTGCTGTAGGGAGGATGTATTTTTGGTTAGCGTCGCACTAGTTCCCCTAATAATTTTTTTTTTAAAAGACAATGTGATTATTCCATTAGATTTATTTTGGGATTATTGCAGAAAATAAGGTCTGGCGCAAGCAACATGGCTGTGTGTAAGTGTTTATGATGTTTTCATCAGCAAGATAATCTTCACAAGTAAACCACTTTTACAATTTTTAAAAAGGCATGAATGCAATGGAAGTAGAAAGCTAACTGAACTACACCACAGTCACATGACTTTACGTCAGCAGCACGACGCTAAAGACAGTTTTAGTCGTCTCATTCAGCCACTTTAAGTCATTTAAAAAAGCTCCAGAATTCACACGTGGGGGATAAATACCACGCATTTCATATTGTAGAACAAAAATCTCCATAGTGTATGTTTTAGAGCAGACTTTATTTCAGGCCTCTATGCAAAAAAACATTTAAAAAAAAAGACAATGCCTTCAAGACGAGGGCACCGGAAGAGCACAAATGATAAAAACTAATTTCCTGGTTGTAGGACTCATTCCTGCTGCAGTCAATACTGGTGTCATCCCAGGACACATATCTTCTCAGTGGCATTGCCTACTTCTTCCCCAGTTCCATCACTACCCACCTCTCTTTTGTTTTTGTTTGACGGCCTGTCGTTTCCCTATATTTCCATCACAATCCCTCTCTTGTCCTGTGCCAGCAATGTCCTTATTTTCCTTATGCTCATTTTTCTTTCTTCCCCCCCACCCTCACCCAGCATGACCCCTGAGATGGGATTCTGCTGCCAATTGGAGGCAGCTGGTTCCTTGACTCTGAATATCTCCACCCCCGATCCCCAACCCTCCCAGTCAAGAGTCAAAACAATGAAAAGAAGAAAAAAATCTGATGCACAATTTCACTAAAAAAAAATTTCACTAAAAAGCAACACACATAATTCTGCGAGGGAAAGCTGCCAGAATAAGTGTTTTAGTTCCCTGTAGTTTGGATTTGACAGGCGGCGGACCAGACAGTACTTTGCTCCGCACAGACTGACCTCCCCTCCTCTGGCGGGGTCGGGCCTACGCTGCCCCACATACCCACAGCGCCGGTGCCGGTGCCACTTTGCTATGCTAACTTCAGTTCAAGCCAGTTCATCCCGTCTGGTGTCGACTGAGGCCGCTATCGCACTCTTGGGAGAGTAGAACCATCGCGAAAGAAAACTAAATGGGCACAATTGGTTCTAGCGAAATGTATGAAAAAGATTTATTATAATAAATTGGTTAGATAACTTAAGTGGTGGTGGAAAAAGAACAGAGGAGTTTTAGACAGAATTTCATATTGAGGCGTTTCCTCAACCCCACAATAAGATGGAAATTGCCCTCCAAAAAGTATGAGAAATGCCAATGTCAATAAACGTATCTTTTTATTGAAAATGTACTGCACTGTCTTAGTCTAGTAAAAATAAATAAAAATAAAGTGTGGTAATTCTTGCCAGCAGTCATTCTCCTCTGGCTCTAATCCATTTAATCTTCTCACAAGTCCCACCTCCATGAGTGTGAAGGATCGGTGGAAGTCACAAAACAAAATTAACTGTTGCCTCACTTGAAAGGAACAAAACCACACACACACACACACATTCAATTGGACCATATACTGTAAGATACGATCTTTTAAAAAGGACAAAGATAAGTTACGACAAGTAAATAACGGAATGACGAAGCAGGTTCAAATGAAACGGAAGAGGATTACCAATACAAATGGACCGATGTGTATCTCTTTCCCTAACGGACACATTTTAAATAAATATCCTGGGGATCCAGCTATTGCGAGTCTTCTAGTAAACAAGAATGGTCAACATTTGCTCGTACTGTTGACTGATGAACTTCACTAAAGCCGAGGCCTTTGGCTATCCTGTAACGTATATATGTAGCAGGAAAATTACATTTAGAAATGCAAATTGCACTTCTTTTAAATAAGTCCATCACTTTCCACAATGACAGCATGCTTTTTTTTCCTCAATGGTGTGGTGTGCAGTGACTATATCTGCTGACACTCTATCCTTCCACCAAGGCAGGTGGGGGGGGGGGGGGCAGTGATAATATGGACGGGGTCTGGGGTTTCTAGTGAGACTGCTTCCACCACTCAACCTTACTTTTGTTACAGTAAAGGGATTTGGAAACATTTGCGGTGAAGCAGTGGTCTACAGGCGAGGTATTGTTTTTTTTTTTTAAAAAGGTCTCTTTCTTTTGAAACACCCCACGCATTTAAGAGTTTACTTTGGTTCCCTTTTGTTCCAGTCTCATCACGGCCGCTTAAAAACACAGAGAGGATGTAACTTCAGATGATGTTGGGGAGGTAAATAGTGCACGTGTGACCACTATACAAACCCCATTAAACATTTTACAGTCCAGTGCCTTTAAAATAATGTTTTTCCCACTTTGCCCGTTGGTTCTAAATCCGAGCCGATAACCGAAACGGCGACACACAAGGTATTCAGTCGCCCATCAATGTGGACGTCCAATATTTCTCTCAAATTTCCTTCCTGGATGAGTTTCATTAAATATATCATTGTTTGCTTTTCCCAAGGAGGGATGTCGACACACCTATCGCACAGAAAAACCACAAGGTGAGGAATGCCAGAATGTTGCACGCTCGCCTGCGTTACTGTCATCCCTCACGGAGCTCTTATGTGGCTTGGGAGGGATCCACATAGCCTCCAGGTCTGGATACTAGTTGGGACACGGGAGACTCAAACAGCCCATTGTAAAGGACCCCGTTTGTTTCTTGTCCCAGTGTAGAAGTGAACAGTATGGCCCCATATTCCCAACAACCGCCCCTTGTTCTTTCACTCTCTTTCGGACCAAACATCCATGTTATGTTTAATACATGGAACTATTATCTAATGAAGGCCAGATTCCAGGAAAGCAGGAACTGAATCAAACATATTACCTAACCCCACCCCCAGATTCCCCTCCTCCACTCCACGTTTTTCACTTTCACTCTAATCAGACCACGGGCCATAAATTAGATTTATCACTGGCACCAATTGGGAGAGGGGAGGGTAAAAAAGCGCTAGCAAAAAAAGGCAGGGAGAATGGAGGCCAATTCACAAAGAGCAGGGGGGCGGGGGCACGAGCCACAGATCACAGCTGTGTGAGCTCACACCACCAGTGAGTGCTTCGAAAAACTAACATCCCAAACAAAAACAACAAAGAAAAGAGTATGCCATTTCCTGGTGATAATTATCTTGAATGCATTCAGACCAAACTGGATGATAACGTGAAAGAAAAATGGCCACAATGTTTCTAATCCTGGATCGTGAAACACTCCAAATGTTCTCTTGTGTATCGACCTTACGGTTCCTGTAGGCTCTAAAACAGCGTTATCAACGGATCCAGTGTGTCGTGACCCTCAGAGTCCCCTGCAGGGCAGGCAGCCATAAATTGTCTGACACAGTGGTTAGAAAAAGGAAAATTAGAAGAAAGAAGGACAAGCTGTGGAGCAGAAACTTAGCTCTCACACACAAACACTGTTTCGGAACAGCGGGCAAGGCGTTGGCACACATCCAGAAAATATTACACGGCATGCCGGTTGCCAAAAGTAGCCCGTATTACGTTTGTAGAAATATTTCAACCGTTTCGCGAAATACTATTATTTTTTTGAGACCGCCAAAAGACAGAGAAGGGAAAGGAGAAAAAAAAGTGCAGTATCTAAACCAGCCTGACTGTTGCAATTACAAACCTACATTGGGAAAGAGGGAGACATTTGAATGCAAGGGACACCAAGGTTGTTGACTGTCTCACTGGGGTTAAGGGCACTCGAAGCAAAAGACAAAATGTCATTCACTTTAGAGTCACCGAGTAGGACCCTTTGACGAGGAGGGAGAGGATGACACAATTAGAAAAAATAGCCAGCCAGCCACCATGGCAACACACTTTGTCAAGGGCTCTGCATGAGGCCTGTCCATCCAGCCTTTTGGCTGCAGGCACGTTGGAAACTAAAGGGTGAACATTTTGAAGGAAAGAAAAAGAACCAGAGAGGGGGACAGCTTTGTGGCAAACTATTTTCATTGCTCACTTATTCCAGGTGCCCCCAGATATCCCATTGTGTGTGATTTCTGTCATACATCGAGACAACATTTTCCAGCTTATGCATGTATATATCTAACTTCAACAAAAGAAGCAATGAATTTCAAGCAACCCAGTGGCATGTTTACCCTTAACTTAAGTGTTTTTAGTCACATCGCGGTAGCACGGTGGCCTAAGCAGGGGCAGCACTTAAGCCACTTCTTTCTTGGCTTGATGCACAAGCTGCAACAACAACGTTACACCGCCGGCTGCGTGGCCGACCGAAGTTGATTAACGATATCTAACGTCTCTCTCTCCCCCCCCCCGTTATCTCGCAAATGAATGTAACATCACGATAACACTCACACACACGCGCGAGCGGGCTGCATCTCCGCAAAAAGCGTTGCGACAACTACCATCAATTACCCAACTAACTCAATGTGCGCCGATGCTATAATAACGTCGCTAAAAAATAAATTAAAAAAACATTAACGTGCATTGCCTTTTAAAAACTGGCGTTATCTAATATTTCCTCGCGTGTGTATGTTTTACGTACGTTTGCGTGGACTTTGGGCAACGTTTAAAACAGCCGAATAGTGGCAACTCTTTGAAGAAACGGTTCAGGAGGCAGATTAGTCTCCGCGCAGCACAAAGAAAGGCTCTACGTTACACTTAACGTTAGCTTACCGATCGACCGACCAAACGGTGCGTTTAACGAGAAAGATGTCGTCCCCTCCGAAGAATGTCCGACACGTCCACTTCGGTATTTCGAGCAACAACAACAATGGACGTTAACAAAAAAAAATACAGCGACACACGACACCAGTTGGGTAAAACCAGGCATACTTTGGAGGTAGCCAATTGTGTTAGCTAGGTTAGCTTAGCTCGTAGCTCGTTTTTTCTGACGTTGGGTACGCTCGTTTTGCCCGTCGCCAGTTGTTATTGGATTAACGTCTCTACCTAGCTAACGCGTGTTAAGTCTGCGGAGGAAACCCGTAAATTACTTTCCGACAGTGTCGATAACACACTTTGCATCCAGCGTGTTAGTTTGGCTTTTTTTAATAACGTTAAAACGAAATGTTTTGATGAGACATTGACGTGACTAACGCCGACGCGTTAGCTCGCTACTAGCCCCCCGGGGCCCTTTCTTGACGTTAATACACAACAATGCAGACGTACACACACACACACACACACACGGTGTCTCTTGTTAATGTACTACAACCGTCCCAACTTCCCCCTTGGTCTCAACTCAGACCGGGTTTAACCGACACAGTCGCCTAAGATAACGCCAAAACTAAGACGACCGCTGAAGGAACCGGCGCATCCCGTCGTCAAAAACGTGCGCTCCTAGGAGAGGCTGCCCAGGACGGACGCGTCTTGTTGTAAAAAGCAGCTGCCGATGTGTCCGCTTTGCCTTTTAACCAACAATATCCTCCATTTTCCACTTACCGTCGACGCGTTTCTTGTTCTCAATCCGAACCACGGGCACACGGGCGGCACTTTGAGCGAGCGCTCGCGTCAAAGCAACAGAAATCGAGGGTTTTTTTATCCAACTTATTCTCCCTTAGTTGTTTTCTCCACTTCCTGATTGAGACGGTGCCATTTTGAATAGCGAACAAATATATTTCCGCCGCTGTCGTCACGCGCACTGTGCCGCTCGACGATCGCGAGCCAGAGAGACAGCCGGGCCATAAATAGTTCATCGCGGTGATGTTTTGGCACAACTAATCCGATGAGTCAATTCAGAATAAATACATTAAAATGTGAAATAACCCAGTTACAGCTTTGCTATTGGCCCCAATCAACGCGTTACGTAATTATACATTAGCCGTGTAAAATATAAACATGTTACATTCTGTAAATACAATATAAATGTGTTATTATAATGGTGTGTACACTATTAATATGCATCTATAACACTCAAATGCTTATTTTTTGTTATTAAAAACTCATTAAACTCTATGATATCTGGAAATTAGGTCGAGCCTGTATCAGATGTTCACTATTATTTAAATGAGTGCATTATTTATTTCACTAGTCGTATACCTGGAATTGCTCCCTTTAGTAGTTGTTTTCTCTCTTGTTTTTTAGAGACTATGTGGACCTACATTTATTCCACGCACAACACCACTGCTCCGGCAATCACAATCACTCCCACTCCCACCACTAATGATAATAATAATCAAAGCTAATGACTTACTAAGAAACTATGAAAAGAAGCATTATACCACTGCATACAATATCAGATAGTAATGTCCAGGCACAACAGAATAAAGAAAGCGTAAATGGCAACTTGTAAAAAAAAAGGGAGAAGATCATAAAAAACCTTTTGCACAAAAACAAACATGCATGAATATTTAAATGTGTTTCCTTCCATGGCATTTTTCATTTGAGCAAATCACATTGACTGCATCCCGGGCAGACAGTTATTATACAAAAAGGTATATATATATTATCCTTTCAGATGATGAATGGAGTGCGTGTTCATCTTCCTCCTGCAGGTTCGCCGTCTCATTTTGGCATCCGTCTGTCCGTTCCTCGTTATTGAACGACAGAGCTGGAAGAGCTCCAGTGGTTTCCAGCAAACACACATTGCCACATGCTTTCCGGGTATACCAGGCCCTCTTTTTTTTGCCAACAAAGGAGGATGGTGGGAAGCAAAGGATGGTGTGTGTGTGTGTGTGTGTGTGTGTGTGGGTGTGTGTGTGTTTGTTTCTGTTCAATTTGAAGGTACTGCTCTTGAAAGATACTGGTAGGGCTGTGTGATATTGTTGTATTGTCTTATGTCAGCAAGGTGCTGGGTGATGATACAGGATGTAAGAGCAGCATCCTGGCACATTGTAGTGTCACCTTTATACTAATGCATATTAGCTCATCAATCGACACCGGAAACCTGTGACACGCCGATTCCTTTAACGCACTTTCCGGAGACAATTTCTGATACTTAAAAAAACATCTTGAATAAAAATAAAAAAAAGTCATATGTGATGTGGTATCTCGAAACGAGCTGTAATTAAATGACGGAGCAGTCTGCTCTCTGAGTTTGAATTTGGTGCACCCTACTGGAAACACACTGCAAACACTTGGTTTAAAGTGAACTGGGTTTTAAAGTCGGGCCTGTTTGAGGGAATTCATTGAAGGGGGGGGGGGGGGGGGGGGGGGGGGGGGGGGGGGGGGGGGGGGGCACACAAAGCACAATGAAGATTTGCCTCCGGAGAAAGCGCTGCAAGGATTTCCCACTTCCTGTTAGTGTCTCGTTCCCACTACGTTTTGATCGTTTATACCTATTAGGCAGCTGTTTTCATTGTGACCCTTACGGGGGTTGGTTACTGTGAATAAAACAATGTATGCACTTTCGGTTCAGAGGACGTCAAAGGCCCTTCCTCTGTTTTGAACTGTTCCCTTTGCAGAAGAAGCAGAACAAGTGTTGCGCAACAAACCCCCAAACTGGTGATTTAATATCCATCATGGGAAGTTATTTCCAACGGTGTACAGAACTGTTTGCTGGATTCAATAATTAGATGGAGAGGAAGAACATTTTTTCAGCTCCGTTTGCAACAAAGTCCCCCATGAAAAAAAATGAACACAAGGAAACCGTAAACACATCACGATGAAGGTGTATTCGACACACGTGGGATCTGGGATTAGACTCCATCTTTAATTTGATGTGATTGACACAAAAAAGAATGCTTTGCTTTAACCTCATTATATCGTCCAACCCCCATTGTGTCTCTGTTTGTGAGTCCATGAACGCACAACATTTCATAAAACACAGCATTAAGTGTTGCTGCATGAATAGGAATGTTGGCCTCTTCACTAATACGACTTATGTAAATCTCTAACAAAATCAAAATTGCACAACCCCCCCCCCCCCCCCCCCCCCCCCCCCCCCTCTCTCTCCAACCCAAAAGCTTCTTTGTCTCCACTTCATTATTTTGCCAGTAAAGGCCACGTCTGCCTCAGGCCGGCTGTAATTTGATTAATCCATCGAAAAGGAAAAGCCAGACGGTAAGAGCCTGCTCTACTTCGTCTTCCAATCAATTCAAAATTGCAGAATCTCGTGCGGGATTTCATTTTTCACGACGTTCATTTCATTTAATTCTTTAAAAAAAAGAAGAAAAAAGAAGCTGTTCCAGTTCCTATAAATGCATCGATGCATTGGCATCATTTGAATATCGATTTGATCAAATATGAGTGTTACCATTGCTGGAGCGGATTGAATCAACGCTGTTTTGTGTTTCTCTCAGTTGCCGTGGATATTTCACGCAGGGAGGCCGAGCAGCTTCCACAGAGATGGAGACCTTCGTCTTTTTGTTTTCTTTTTCCGCCCTCGGCATTCTTTACGCCATGAACACCATTCCTGAGTTTCAAGAGTAAGTCATAACCTCTACTGGTCTCTTATTTCTCAGTATTCCATTGAAATACTTCCGTTTGTTGGTTCTCTAGTTGAGTTATTTATCTCTGCACGTGATGAAAGAAAAGAAAAGAGGAGAAATATGCAGTTACACGAGAAAATGCACAGGAGGGATGACACTAAAAAAACAAACCTGGATGCTTGCCACCAATTTACATACAGACAAATACATAAAGTAAAGAAAAGAAAGCAATTTACAAACAAAAAGACAGAAATAGACACCTCATTTACATCATATTTTACTCTGTTCCATCCTGACCTTTCTGGTTTTATTACTATATAATCAAAGCTTTTCTAAAATAATTATAATGTATTTTGCAGCAGGTGATCCTTCCTGTTTCACGTGATGACTGCAGGTACACTTTCCCACCACTAGAGCACGCTGTAAGCTCAAATCTCAAAGTTTAAAATCCCCTTAAACCACGTTGAGCACCAGTAATTCCACGACCTTCAGAGTGCGTTTGCCAATTGCGTCTAAAAAGCCGTGTAAACTCCTAAAAACGATTAAACCACGACAAAAAGAAGGGAATGTGAACAGAACGTGTGCAGATAATCTGATATTAGAGATAATTCCTTTTTCTCAGCTGTTATCGGTCCTGCCTGTTTATTGGGACGCTACCTTATAGCATCGGCTACAGTCATAGGCGGAATAAACAGAGTAAAAACACACATTCCACTCCCCGTTCACACTTATTACCGCGGGACATTCCTCACAGCAGACAGACTTTTACACACCTCCCTGTGTGTGAACATCTCCGCCGGCTCTTTGTCGAGTGTGTGGACATTGACAATCAATACAGACTGCACACAGAGGAGTTTGATGAATTGCTCTTGACGCGCGATATGCCTCGTGCTCTTCCGCTCTGCAAACAAACAGTATTCTGTGTGCATGAGTCTTCCCGCGCGGTTGAATTCGAGAGGTAGCTTCCCTTTGCTCTAAAAGCATTTGTTTTTCTCCTCCCCGTGAACACACGTCGGGAGTTTTTTTTCTTCTTTCTTTTTCCGAGGAGGTAATGTTGTTTACCGGGAGATACCTCGAGCGCATTAATCTTTTCCAGTGCCAGGCAGCGGCTCCTTTGACCAGTAAACATGGAGTGCAATGCTGAACTAACACGGCCTTTATACCTTTCTGCTTCCCCACACCTCTGCCCGTGATTGATTAAACCTTTGTCAAGCTGTGCTTCTTTCAAGCCACTGGAGAGGTGGAATACTGCAGATGTAGAGTTTAACAAAAGGAAGGTGAAGTAAAACGCAGTGGATTAATACTCTGCAATCATTACGTAACTTTGTCTTTGAAAGATTCGGAAAAACTCGATGAGCCTTGCGAGATAAGTAAAAGGTGTTTTAAATATTCTCAATAACAAACAAGCAATCCAGTGCATGTATTACCATATTATCATTGCAAGGGTTTTATCAACACAGATTCAGATTTTGCCAAATGTCTCGACTTTCAAACTTTATTTGAAAAAGCTCCTCTTTGTTGCCCTTAAGGAGCCCCCTCCCCCAGTGGAGAAAACGTGATGAAGTGCCCTCTAGGATGCCTTTTTAGTGGAGAAAACGTGATAAAGTGCACCACAGGAAGCCCTTTTAGTGGAGAAAACATGATGAAGTGCACCATAGGAAGCCCTTTTAGTAGAGAAAACGTGATGAAATGCACCATGGGAAGCCCTTTTAGTGGAGAAAACATGATGAAGTGCACCATGGGAAGCCATTTTAGTGGAGAAAACGTGATGAAGTGCACCACAGGAAGCCCTTTTAGTGGAGAAAACGTGATGAAGTGCCCTGTAGGAAGCCCTTTTAGTGGAGAAAACATGATGAAGTGCACCATAGGAAGCCCTTTTAGTGGAGAAAACGTGATGAAGTGCACCACAGGAAGCCCTTTTAGTGGAGAAAACATGATGAAGTGCCCTCTAGGATGCCCTTCCAGTGGAGAAAACAGGATATTGTACGCCTCTGCCCAGTTCCCCACGGCTGGGTCACACAGATTTCCCCTCACACCTCTGCATTATTTCGACTTATTTCGAGGTTGCGTAATTATTATTCTCTCTGACTTCCCATTCATCATCATTTACTAATTTAGCGCCGCAGAGAGGACTGGCACAACTTCCATGGGAGAAACTAATTAGTAGAGAGAATGAAGCAGAAAATCAGTGCAGAGGGGTCAGCAGTTAGAGTGTTTTTTTCTTCCTCCTGATGGATAACAGTTGAATTCCTCTTCTTTCACAGGCCGTACGTGATCTTGGCGATCGGCGCTGCGGTGCTGGTGGTCGTGTTTCTGTTCTACTTCCTCGTCACTCGTGGCAACCCACCCAAAGACGCCTTATTCTTTGGTATTAAAACACGACACACACACACATGCAATATATTTCCAAACAAGTCGGACAAAGGTTGAACTCTATGTGATTTACCTCTGATTTAAGCCGCTTAGACCGATCAGGCTCAGAGCAAATCTGAGCCGCACTACTGTGAGGCACGACTGACCCCCAGAGCTCACGGCGCCGTGGCACACGTCACCTTTCAGCTTTTGTCGTGTTGACCTGAGTCCTTGGTTGACCTTGAAGCAAAGCTTTTGGAGAATGTTCACGATCCTGTACGAAACCATTGATCCCACATGACTGACTTGTGCATTCGGTGTGATCGTTGTGACGCCGGCAGCGTGTGCACCTTTCAATATTAACCTTTTAATTAAGCTTTTTCTACATTCATTTGTGTCATATTGTTTTGTCAGGGGCTATGCTGGGTGGTGAATTGGTGCCCGGAGCGATACGATATATAGTGTTGTGCAGGTGAACCACAACAATGAGCACAAAAGCCGTGGCAGGCTCTCCTCAGTGATGGAGAGCCATAATCCCCCCTGCTATCTCACCTGTTAGATGTCAGAGATAAACCTGGTTGTCCTGAGGATTACAGAGACACTGGTGGTACACAAGAGAGACACAATGTGTGCGTGTGTGTGTGTGTGTGTGTGTGTGTGTGGGTGCATCTGTGTGCAAAGAGTGTGCGAAGGACAGATAGGGAGGATGTGATACATGCGGTTTAAGTCGTGGTATCTGACAGAGAGATGCCCGAGTCGCACCACACAACCGTTCCCTTCACCATGACGTTCTGAAAAAAAAGGTCTGTGGGTATAAAGCAACATTTTTAGCACTCACAATGCCTTGTAGAAACCCCCCCAGGGAGTCGAATTGTTAATAAAAAATGGTCTATAACTGCCATTGTGCCAGCGTGGTCAGGTTTCAGTGAGACCCTTATGGCTTTCAGCTCTGCTGGGCTCCGATCCCGAAGGAGAGAAGATGGCTGTTCACCATGGACTCTATATACATGTATATAGATTTTAAGTTTCTCCCCACGCTGTCCTATTAGTCACTGACGAGCCAGTCGGAGGAAATTATCTTGAAGTAAAAAAGGAGACCAGAGGCTTTTAGTCAATCCAGTCGTACGATCTGTTTTTCATAGGCAAGCAAAGGAAATTGAGTAAGTACATGAAACTTTCACTTATCACAAAGGCTTCTGAAAGCTGCTTAACATTTCATGGTTTCACTGAGTTCTGCACATTTTATCTTTGGGTCTGAAGCTCATATTGTACAGAGGCAGTTACCCCTTAAACACACACACACACACATACACACACACACACACACACACACACACACACACACACCTGTGTTTTTTATACCCCCCTGTGTTTCATTGCAGTTTTCGCTGTATTTTCCTTCACTTGTGTCATCGACCTGACGAGTGCCTTGGAATATGACGGCATTATCTCCGGCTTTATGGAATTCTACCAAAAGACGGTGGGTTTCTGTCATTCTCGCTTTACAAAAATGTAAAAAAAAAAAAAAAAAAAAAGCTCCAGTTTAACACGAGCACATGTCATGTGTGCGTTTCAGGGGGAGCCCTATCTGGGAACAGCCTATGCCATCATGATGTGTTACTGGGATGGAATAGCACACTTTATCATGTACCTGGTGATGATCAGCAGGATAACCGACAGGTGGGGAGATGTCAGTTCGAGTCACACTGAGTTCATGCATCTGTCACAGAAAGCTGGCCATAGATGACGATAAACAGATATTCTGTACACCCGTGTAAATGACGGTATTAAAAATCATCTTCTTATCTTCATATTTTTCATCTTTAGAGAAACAGAGCGATTGCTATTCATGAGTTGCATTTATAACATCAAATTCACCGAATGGCCTGAATAGAAAAGTGTTTTCGGAAGTAAAACCAGGGCCCCTTTAGAGCGAGTTAGTCATAAAGTGCAGTCTGTGAGTTCAATAGTTCAGTGTGTGAGCCGCCCTCGGGCAGGTGCTAAATGAAATACTCTTTTAAACAATGCCAGTTTTGTTACCATGGGGAGAACTTGTGCTGGTCTTTTTTTCTTTTTTCCTTTTTTCTTTTTACACATAACTTGTGCGTTGTGTGTGAAAGATGTTTTTTTCCATTCTTGGAAATAGAGCTTCCAAAAGGGTTCTTTGTGAGATGAAGTGCTCCATTCGGAAACGCCCAAAGAACCCTTTTTCTTTTTGTGGAAGAATCAGTCCTTGAAAGCGCGAGTGTTTAAAGATCCTCCCAGCACACACATCCCCACACAAAAACTGGGATTTGAGAACCATGATTGTTCTGAGGTTCTGGTACTACTTGAAACATAAAAGGGTTCTCGGGAGTCCAACGATTGAACCCCTGGAATATTAAACTGTTCTTGGTTGAACCCTTAACCCCCTGTGTGGGTCATTGTTAGCACCCTGAGAAAGCGGAACGTTTTTTTAAATTTAAAAATCTTGGATAAAACCTTTGAGAGAACGTTCTGGGTGGAACCATTTCACCATAGCAGGGTTCTCATAGGGGGTTGTGATTGGAAGATTGCAGCTATAACCCTTTATATTTGGGGTTTTAAGTAGAACTGTCTCAAAGGGTCCCAGGTGGAACCTTTATAAAAAGGATTTACCAGGAATCAAAAAGGATTTGCCGATTGGGTAAAGCTGAAAACCCCTACATGGTTCTGGTTAGCACCTTTATGTGTGACCTTTAAGTGTGACCTCAACTGACCTTATCTAACATTGTGTACCTTCTGTCTTACCTGCTATCTCTGCTAACAGCATAAACAGTATAACCCCCCTTGTTTCATGTGTCGTTCCTCTCCCAGGAAAGCCTACCGTACCCTGGGCTTGTTCTGGGCCGGCTCTTTGTGCGTCAACATGAGCGTGTTCATTGGCGGTATCGTGGCAGGTGAGCCTCGTCTCCTGTTCCTCCTCCACCGGTCCCCGCGACGACGAGCGTTAATCAAGTGAACATCTGCACCGCCAGTGTACCATCGGTCTGCCAACAGAATACACAATCAATCCACGCCTCGTCTGCCACCGCTACACCCCAGAACAACGCCGGAAACAGACTTAGAGCATCTGTTGGTGTCGGGCGGTACACGAGTGTCACAAGTTTAACCTCGTCTACAGGCTAATGCGTTGTTCTCTGTTGTGTTAACCTAGACGCATTATGCGCTGTTTGCCTGAGCCCAAAGTGCCCTGTAGTTTTATTCGGAAGCCTAATTACATATTTACGTTGTCATGTTCGTACACAGTTTCTATGGGTGAGTAAAATACGATAAAAGTCTCTTTCTTTGCGGCAGGTAAATACGGCTCAGAGATCCGTCCCGTCTTCTGGCTCAACTTCCTCTTCCTTCTGATGCCCGTGTGGGCAGCCGTCACGCTGTTCACTCGGCCCAAGGACAGACCGCTAATCGGGGGATACAATGTGAGTCTAACGCGTGAGCGGGTGGACCTTGGCGGAGAGAGGTTTAGAGCGGTAGTGTTTGCTGAATGTGTTTAATCAGGGCAACAGCGCAGTCCAGTTGAATGTGATCCAGACGACGAAAGATGACAAAGGGGGGGTGGGGGGGGGGCAGCCGTAGCTTGGCCTTAGATATGTCTTGGATCTACAGCAGGCATAATCTGTATTTTCTTATTCTAGCAATGGATCACGATTACTTGAAAAGGGGGTCGGTTGTGGTGACGAACCCCCAACTTTCACCTTAAGAGAGCGTCTTTCAGCTCATTGATTTTGCAATTTTTCTGGCCCACAACTTTACTCTTTTGGTCCACTTTCACCGGCTGTGTTTTCAGCTGCTTTTTGCAGATCATCCGATGAGCTTCACGTCGTCCCACCCCAATGAGCACCAAACGGCAGACAAGCAAAGTGAACATGAGCATGGAGAGAGATAGTAAAGAAAAAGAAGAAACATAAAACAGAGCAAAAAAAGCGTCACGTGAAATGTTGTGTTGACAGATGTTTCCTGTTCATTCCACAGACCAGACCTTCAAACACAGCTCTAGGGAGCTGGAGACCATGAAACAAGGATCTTGACTAACCAGCTCTGTAATGTCGTTGGCTTCTCCCGTCAGGCCCACAACGCTCAGAGCATGAAGCTGATCTGGCGTCCTCTGGATCTGATCCTGGTGCTGCTCCTGTTAGCCGCCATGGCCTTCACTACCCTCAGAGGCTTGGTAAGTGTACATTGGTCCAAAATCATAATAGAAAAATCCCACAGGTTCTTTTTGTCGAGGCATTTGGCCAACAGAGTTCGATCTTTTCACCAAACTCGAAGATGCTTCTCAAAGGGACTCTTCTTTTGACCATAAAGCTCCGTTTGTCATTCTAATTGATAATACTGAGGACACGTGTGGACATTTCCTATTCAGACAGTGTCAGGGAATTGTTCTCAGATTGAATTGCGTTATAGTGTGAGCTGTTCCTGTTATTTTGTCCCCCCCCCCCCTTCCCTTCTGCAGGTGGCTCTGGACTCTCCTCTGGAGGCCTGTTCCACGTACCTGAAGCACTACGAGCCCTACCTGAAGGATCCTGTGGGCTACCCCAGAGTGATGGTGAGTGCCTCATGTCTCAGCACCTAAACACCCCCCCCCCCCCCTCCAGCCTGTTTTACATAACCAGCCACATAATGGATCTCCACTCTCATGGATAGCACTCCGAGTGTGCTGGAGGCTCGCCCCCTCATCTCCTCCACTCTTTTAGCTCGCGGCTGATTACACAGACGTTTTTTCCATCATTACAGCAACAATGAGCGAAGGGTTGAGAGGCCGGCGCATCTTTGTCTCGCCCTCTTTCATTCGCGCGAGATGGATAACAGATTATTACCGTGTCTGGCCCATGCCTTCCCTTTTTTATTTCCTCCTCCTGAACCTGCTCGGCTGCGGGTTCTTTGTTGTGCTTTGTTCGCCGTACACAGCTCTGTCAATAGGTTATCCAAAGACCTTGTCGGGGGCCGCGGTCCACTCACAATTGCAAGTCATTGATCAGACGGACGAACCGCATGCTCAGAACTTGATAAGCTAATCCCTCTCCCAAAGCCCCCTCCCCCCATCAGCATCTCGCTGGGTGGGAGGAGGGTGTGCACAGCATGTGAAAGTATGTCTCGGGCAGCTGTGTGTGTGTGTGCGTGCGATAGCATAGGCTCGTGTGTACGCGTGGGGGTGAAGAAATGAAATAAAGTTGCGTTTGGTACACTGGGTTGCAGTGTTTCCACGCTGACCGACCTCCATTGATGATGATGAACGGCATGTGACAGATTACCGTGGCAGCACTAGGAAGACATTTGAACAAAGGACTGAAGGGCATATATGATTGGCTTTCAGGCCTTGGGCTGAACTCATTAGAATTCATCTAGACCTCGGACCCAGAATGAAAAGAAACTGTTCAGTGGTATAATTTGAGTTTTCTTCTTCTTTTTTTGGGGGGGAGGGGGGGTAACTGGCTTTCATGCTCCAAATATTTTAAGTTGAAGGTCAGGACAGTTTCTGTAATGACCGTAGTGTGGAAATAGCCATTTGCGCTCAGGGGCGCGAATGTATGTTTGAGAGACGCTTTGCGCTCGGGAACAACCGAGGCTTTATTTGAGTGTTTCCATTTGAAGAGAGCTCATTTTGCCTTCTTTTTACGTTTATCTGATGACTGCAGTAACAAGTCACGCTGCAGAATGCGATGAGATTAGATTTACGGCGATGCGACGCTAGATGGACCCGGGGAGATACGCGACATCCAAGTGATGCAAAGTCTTCTCGTGGAAGCCTTTGACGATTTAACACTAGAGAGTACGTTTACTTTTGATATTTACCTCCATTTTACTGCTCACGCCTGGTCACTTTTTTACGCCACTGTTAGTGCCACTTTTATTCACGAGGGTGTCAGTGTTTGTAATTCCAATATGAAAAGCAGCCCTCCTCTGTATTCAGGAGGAGGAGAAAGGCCAGAGGAGAAGGAGGACGCACTGTATTAATGGTCTGCTGGATTGTTGGTCAGGACCCAAGAACAGCGCTGATGGAGGGGATCCAGAATCTCCGTTCGCTGTGGAATATACATTATAATACGTGGAATTTACACATGTGACAATAAAACAGATTAATTTAAATTATAGGAAAAAAAAATATTTTTTTCCCCCCACAGATGCTGCACTTGTTCTTCTACGGACTCCCTCTGTTGGGCGCGTTCGTTTACGGCCTCCTGAAGCCCGGGTGCACGTGGATGTCGGACTGGACCGTGTTCTTAGCCGGAGCCGTGATCCAGGTAAACGCCACGGAGACAGGACAGCGAAACTGACTCCCTCAAAGCCAGTCGGAGGCATAATCACTGCCTCTGATTGAAGTCAAATTAAAGTGAAGTTTACAAACAGAGGCCTGAAACGCGCGTGCCACCCCAATTAAAATGAAACTGCTTGTGGCGAGCTCTCATCCGGGGCTAATAATCACCGGGACCCCGCATTTATCCATTGAAGCACTTTTTCTTGCAATAAACAAGCTGCAGGTGCTTTCTCTTTGCACGAAGCCGACAGAGAGATCGCAGATTAAAGCCGTGAGAGGTCGCTAATAATGTGTTTTCTAAACTGCCAGCTTCTTAAGTCCGTGCCGCCTCTTCTTTTTTTTTTTACGGCCCCTTTTCCCCGTGTTTTAACCGTGGAAGAAGAGGCTCTAGGTGGCCGATTCCCTCCGAGTTGTTCCTTTTGGAGTGCTTCAAAAGGCCATCAGTGGAAGCACACTAAGCAGTAATGTTGTTGTAACGTCTGTGTCTCCTTTCCCAGTGCCAGTGGGCCCACATCGGGGCGTCCCTCCACCCCCGCACCTCGGCTCCGTTCCGCATCCCGGACGACGTTTTCCCGTCGGTGCTGGCGGCGAACTTGCTCTACGCGGCTCTTCCGGTCCTGGTGGCCATGCGGGTTCAGAGCAACCCCTACTTCTTCCTGAAGGTCGCGCCCTTCCCCGGGCAGACGGGTTTGCCCAACAGCGAGGAGAAAGACACCAAGTACAAAGACAAATAGTGATAGCAATAAAGACATCCAAAGTGCTTATTTAAAGTTTGCTTCCAATTCTTTTCTTATTGGCTCGTTGCCCGACGAGAGTGTGTTTTTTTTTTCTTGCTCGGCACGATGACGTCGGGCACTTATCTGCTGCGAGTTGAATTCTTTTGGACTGAGGGCGTTCGGTGGCGACGGTGAGACGCATTGAGCTGGAAAACGCAGCATTCTCATTTAAAACAATTAAGCCTCGGGCTTCTAAAAAAAACAAAACCCCTCGACTGATCGCGGCCGTGCTCTAGTTTCTTGTTCGTTTTCAGCCAATCAGGGGAGACGAATGAACATGACATCACATCGGTTACTGAAACCCTTGCGTAACCTCGTGCCTTTAAAGACTCCGGCTAATTGCGTGTTGATGAAACCGAATGGGGCCCGAAGGTTTAATATATTTCGTGGTGGGTGGCAGCTGTGAAAAAGTGGGCAGATTGAAACATCATCAAGACAATATCTACGATATTATATTATCGCATTTCTTTGCCGACTGTGCAAATCAGAGGTTAAAGTGTTGTAACACAATGAATATTTAACCCGACGATGGAGCCGTTTCAGATTCATGATGTATTATTTATCCTCACTTAATCTCAGAGACACACACACGGTTGCTTCCCCCCCCCCCCCCCTCCTTTTACACTTGTTCCTTCGCCTCGGTTCTATTCGGTTCCACGGAAACACAACACGCGGTTTCGGAGTGAACACCCACAGCCAGGAGGAGCTTCAACACCTCTTTTTATCAGTGTGGTTGAGGCAGAAAGGAGACCACAGTGGAAAAGGTAACAATTATACATGTATAATATATCCTTGTACAATGGATATCAATGTTTAATATGTAACGTTTCCACATTCAAATGTCTCAAAACGACTAGACCTGCTTTGTTTTTGTATTATTTTGTTGAGTTGTGTATCCTATAACTGCAGAAAAACAGCATTATTCTGTGTTTTTAACTGTTGTTGTTGTTTTTTTTTAACACCGGGTCTGTTTGTTTCCCCTGAAGCTGACAGCCATGCCTGCAAGACAGCAACTCCCATGATGCCGTGCTGCTGCACGACATCGCCGAACTCCGGCATTTTGATATTGTTTTTGAACGAGAGACAGAAAAATGACACATTGTGCATTTTAAGAGGCTGAAGTGTACGATATTCCAACGACAGAGATAGTAAACAAGTATATATAAATGACCAAACTCATTTAGAGCTGCAGTTTTATATATTGATGCTGACCGATTGGATGTTGTTGACTGCACAGACATGTTTGTGTCTTGTTATTATTTGTATTTTTCTGAGTTCATGTTCCTATTCGTCCTGTTTTTTTACGACAATTACCAAAGTATTATTTTTTTTTTGCCTACAGTTTCTGTGGTTGTGGCGCATCATTTTTAACATATTTCAACGTTTTGAAGAGCCGGTTGTCTAAAATGCAGTTTAAAATAAATCTTGATTGGTGCAGACATTACTAAAAAAAAAAGTAGTGTTTATCTTGTAGATGTCATGCATGTAGCTGTAATTGTTGATGCACGTTAGCCCACGTGTGTGTGTGTGTGAAAAAGACATGTGTGGGGGGGGGGGGTTAAAGTCTGGAGGAGGGAGGGTGGGGGGGGAGGGAGGCTGATGACTCCACGCCTGCTGCGCTCGCTGCAGCCTCCACAGGTCGCTGCTCGCGGCTGCAGAAGGCGACGCGTACTTCAACAGCAGCTCTGGTGAGCACGCACCGCTTGCTGCCCGCTAGCCGCCCGCTAGCCGCCCGCTAGCGGCCCGCTAGCAGCCCGCTAGCGGCCTGCTAGCGGCCTTTTAGCGAAAAGAAATAGGCCGATTTTTCTATCTGGCTCCTCTCGGCCCGCTCTGCATTCTCTCTGATCTCGACCCGGGCGCCCACATTGCGCTTCATCCGTCTCGCCACTTTACTGCCTTTGATCCCGTTTGTTTCTATTCCGCAGAGTGACGCTGATGCCGCGGCGGCCCAGGAAATAGTCTGCCTTTTTACAAAGACATCAAGTGAACGACATAGAGGTGTCTCTGGTTTGCATAAACAAACAGACGAGCCTGGCAAAAGGCTGACAACAATACAAAAAAAAAAAGAGCAGATTATCAGCACACAAAGCGACGCCGTTGACAAACTACTGAATCCATCTGCCGAACCTTTTATCTCGACAAGGACAACGGGGTTAATTTAAGGGTTTTTTAAATTGTTATCGTTGTCTCCATCCCGGACCCGGCAACACCCTCTCACGAGTAGTTGTCCCCCGTCTCTGAGCAACACTCGTTTAATTTGCTCTCCCTCAGCGGCTTTTTCATGCTGAAGTGTGACTCACACGTGCTACCGGTGCAATCCGTGTGTGTGTGTGTGTGTGTGTGTGTGTGTGTGTGTGTGTGTGTGTGTGAGACAGATACTTTAAATCAAATGAGGCCGCTCCAGTCAGCTCTGCAATCCCATGATGGGAGTCGCAGGAGGATCAGTGCTGCAGATGTCTGGTCGGGGCCCCGGAGAGCTGAAAACACACACACGCACGCACACACAAACACGCACACACACACACACACACACATGCACACACACACAAACACACACATACACGTACACATAGACACACACGTACACACACGTACACACACACACATACACATACACGTACACATCGACACACACATACACACACACACACATACACACAAACACACACTTACACACACACACATACACACAAACACACACACATACACGTACACACATACACATTCACACACAAACACACACACACACACACACACACACACATACACACAAACACACACACGTACACATACACGTACACATCGACACACACATACACACACACACACATACACACAAACACACACACGTACACACATACACATACACACACAAACACACACACACATACACACACACACACACACACATACACGTACACATCGACACACACACACACACATACACACACACACACGTACACACATGCACATACACACACAAACACACACACACATACAAACACACACACACATACACACACAAACACACACACATACACGTACACATCGACACACACACACACACACACACACACACACACATACACACACACACACATACACAATACATTCAGGAAGTCATCGGGGTCCGCATGAATAAATAAGTCGTATCGATCTTTCTATCCGTCCGTCCTTCCTGCCATCTAGTTGTATCGCTATTAGGTAATATATCGATTTGTTACGTAATACATACACAAATGCATTGATCATGTAATCAGTATGTTTATTAAACTTATTACATTGACAGCGCAACAGTTTTATTAATTCTTTTGCCGATTCTGAGCGTATGCCATCAGTCAGGATCGCGTGTTGGACATCACGTGATTCAGGGGAACCTCCCCTTTCTTTCTGGTCCATTGTAAAGACCCCATCATGCAGTACAGCTACCGGGTAGCATCGACGCTACGCTATATTTCAACCCGTGGCATCAAATGAGCTCAAAACAAAAAAGCTCTTACATCATGAGATCAACTGAAGGGTTCTGCATTACGACATTTCTTTCCGTAACATCGTCACAATCTATGTTTACATTCCTAAATACACGTTGTTTCATTCGTTCTCATTTGGGGCGACAGACGTGGTGGTGTAGCTGTGTGTCAAAAGGAGGACATTTGTCTGGTACTGGACGCCACCGGTGGGCCCTGCGGTCAGTATGTCCAGCCGGTCACATTAGTTCATTTCCATGTCGGTCCACATGCGTGTTGCCCGTGGTTGTCTCACAGTCTAGTGGTCGGCATTGAGCACCACGGCAGCAGTAAACACGTGTTTATTATCACTGAACCTCTCGCAGCTGCATTCATTGATCTTTTTTTTTGGCCGACATAACCAGCTCTGCATCTCCTGGGACAAAGCTGAGCTCTACCGCATCTACGCTGGACGCTTTCATGCACCAATGCACCAACACTAAATAATGTATCCCCCCCCCCCACACACACACACCTTTAACGATCCTTCGTCTTGAAAACTGGGCTTCTAAATACCTCAAGATCCAGCTCGCCGAATCACTGCTGGCCTGTTCTTTGTGCATTTCATTAAAGATAATTACCGTGGTAACAGGTAATCTTGGAAAAAAAAAACCTTCAGCAACTATATTAGAAGGAAGATTTTTCCTGGAGGGTATTTCTCCTCTTGTAATAGATTTTATAGGAGGGTAATCTTTCCCTGAAGTGGAGCAACTCTTCTGCAGAGGCCTTGTTTAAATCCAGGAGAAGCTGGGCAGAGAATAGTTCAGCTCATTGAAGAGGAACCGATGCATCATTTAAGACGGGTTAACTAATCCTATTGGGGGTCCTGGTTCTGGTTTTTGCTCTCTTCAAACCTCAATTCAAACCTTTATTAAATGTGCTCGCTCACTAATGCGTTATCTCCTTTCCTTTCATAAAGTAAGGTCCAGTGTTTCTTACGCTAAAGTCTTTTCCTAACTTCCCCATCTTTCCTTGACCCCCGTGACCTTTTCCACAGAGGTCAAGGCAAAAGTGGTTAGTAAGAGATATTAGGAGGTCATTATTTGACTGTTGGACCCCAGCCCTAGCAACTCGACCAGGTCCAACCTCCGTGAGATCGGCTTTTCTGCCGTCGCCCTTCAAAACAAAAGCATGACATACATTGAGCATGAATTGAGGGTGTTCGTAAACAAGCGTGCGACCCCGTTACAAAAAATAATGCGTGTAGTGGAAAGTTAATATTGATAAAAACATGAACGCTACACGTATCTGGACCCATTTTGTTTGTATTGTTGTTTTGAAAACTCAGTAAAACTCTTTATTGCCAAATATTTGAACTTGTTGTTTATATTTTTTCACAGGTTGCACCTCATTGTTATTATCTTGAAAAGATATTCAGTGCCTAACAGGTTAATTGCAGCCCCAATAAGCTATTTATTTGCCAAATATGAGTTATTTCTTTTGCACAGATAGTTTGCATTGTTCTGCACTTTGATGGAGCAATCTGCTTTACTTGAAAGTGATTGCAATTTTATTTATTTCTATTCTTTGAAAAAAAGCACAGATGGAGGAGTCACAAAAAGTGATTTAAATAAAAGTGATTTCTGGTGGGGCATGAACATTGTTCTTCCTCCTAAGTGGGACCGGGACGGAAAGAGTTTG
>NC_046969.1:23389457-23396957 GCF_009769545.1 Cyclopterus lumpus | reverse complement strand
CACTCACACACACACACACACACACACACACACACACACACGCGCGACCGAATACATGATCTCCTGGAGCAGACGATTAAAAAAAAAAAAAACACACTATACAAAAAAATAGTCAATAAATGCAGTATTTCTCTTCCCACAGAGGACGACACCGGAGCGGTGATTGTGCAGACGGCTCCCGGCAAAGTGGTGACGCACCGGGGCGGCTCCATCACTCTGCCCTGCCGGTTCCACCACGAGCCGGAGAACACCGACCCGGATCGCATTCGGATCAAATGGACCAAAGTCACCGATGCGCTGCAGTTTGAGGACGTCTTCGTGGCACTCGGAAGGTAAAAAAAAACTTTGCACGTTTGTTTTAATCTGTTAAAATACTTTAGATGCTTAGCATACAGTAAAGGCTGCCACATGAAATCCCACCTTTCCATTTTCTCACTGCAAAAAAATGCATTTCACGTCCAAAATGTCTCCAGGCAGCAGCGCGTGTTTGGCTCGTATAAAGGTCGCGTGTCTTTGGAGCAGGCGGGACCGGGAGACGCCTCGGTGGTCATCCAGAACGTCACGCTGGAGGACTACGGGCGCTTCGAGTGCGAAGTCACGGACGACATGGAGGACGACGCGGGGTTCGTCAACCTCGACCTGGAAGGTCAGGAATTAAAGAGGCGACTGGGAAGAGGTTTAGTTGAAACTCTGACAATTTATAACGTTTTAAAATGCTCTCCCCCCCCACCCCCCAACTGTCGTCGCTAGGAGTGGTGTTCCCCTACTACCCCCGGGGAGGGGCGCTACAAGCTCAACTACCATCAGGGGGAGGACGCCTGCAAACGGCAGGATGCCATTCTGGCCTCTCACGCTCAACTGCACAAGGTGGGTTCATTGCCAGTGGAATTGGTCACCATGACGCTGGTTTGCGGACCGCCGTTCCTCGAAAAACGTCTTTAATTTTTTAGTAACCCGGATGTGGGTGGAGCTACAGAAAGAAAATTGGTATCTGAACAACCGACCAAAATGTTGATTCACTTTCACGAAAGGGTTAAAGTTCTAAGACGGATACACGGATAACGCCCGGACCGGACAACACTGTCGTAGCGACCTGTCAATCACAACATAGCCCCGCCCCAAAGCATGCCCTGTTTTATGGTCTGTTTGTCTCTAAATAGGACCATCATTTACTAAATGAACATCACGCTGTATTGAAGAAGACTTGAAACTAGAGATTGAGACCAAAAACTCATGTTTACAATGTTTACTGAGGGAATAAATCAAGAGAAGTAGAGTCATTTATATAGACTTCTATACAACCAGAGGAGTCGCCCCCTGGTGGTCAGGAGAGAGAATGCAAGTTAAAGGCACTTAAACATTAGCTTCATTTTTCAGAACCAGAAGTTGCCGCCTGTGGTACAAATGTCTGTGTTGTGATGAGAGGATCAGATCACTGACAAAGATTTATCATATCTATTTCCTGTTAATCACGCCTTCCATAGCACATTCATTTTAAGTTGTAATAATGTACTTACTGGCTACAGCCCTCAGTCATAAACTGCTTTAGAGCAGCAGTAAGTTTTAATACTAAGAATATGCATAGCGCAGTCCAGATATTTTACCGCAGGCCCATCCTCCTATTTAAAATATGCATTAAAGTCCAGAGTAATGAGAGTTATGTCCGAGGAGATAAACCTCTTGATAATGTATTTAATCCTTCGGTGTGACCCACTGATGTACACTATCTCCCTCCACAGGCCTGGCTGGAGGGACTGGACTGGTGCAACGCTGGCTGGCTGGAGGACGGCTCAGTCCAGTACCCTATCGCTCATCCCAGAGACCAGTGCGGCCGCAAGGACAACCCCGCCGGCGTCCGTAACTATGGCTACAGGCACAAGGAGGATGAGCGCTACGACGCCTTCTGCTTCACGTCCAAGCCCAACGGTGAGCGAGAGAGAGAGAGGGAGAGGGAGAGAGAGAGAGAGAGAGAGGGGTCACGTGGGTTGGTGGACATCGTCGTGTGCGTGTCTGAAGATCATCGCACGGTGTCCGATGAGAACGTGACAAAGTGCAGCCGGACGGTCGTCGTTCGGTAAACATCGTGAGTGTTGCAACCATTGGGGAGTCGTCCCCCCCCCCCGTCTGTGACCTCCGCCTGTGATCTCTCTGGCCTCGGGTGATGTTGGATTTAGATCAGGCCGCGTGGATCCGGGTCCTGGGGGGGGTCCACGGTGTCCTCTGGGTGCCAAGCGTCGGCTTTCATCTCCCAGTTCTTTGATTTACGTCACATCTCCACAGTCTGCCAGTGTGTCGGTCACAACCCCTCCAGGTTTCATAAGCTCAGACAAACTTATTATTATTATCAATAATTAATAAAATACATTTATTTTGAAAGGATCATAGTGCATTTAAATTATAATAATATAATATAATAATATATATATAATAATGTTGAACTGTTGATTCTAAAAAAAAGGAATAGTATGTTTTTTTGAGAAATACACATTTATTTGCTTTTTCATTTGTATAAATTTCCCAAGAGTAAGATTTTTACGCGCAATTAATTTGTTTGTCAAAATATAATTTCACACACAAACGTATATATTACGCAACCAAAAAAGCGCCACACTTTACTACCTGAACGAGGTAGATTTTCCCTGAGCTTTTGCACCAACCAATCATATTGTCTGGAATCGGGTTGATTTACGTTTGCAATCATAGTCTGAAACCGTGGTCGTCATGACGTCTTGTGGACTGCTGTTTTGAAGCCATGAGGTCGCCGTTTTGGCCGTCGCCATCTTGGATTTTTGAACCGAATTTATCATATTTGCATTGCGGAGGATTGACGTAGAGAAGCCGTATATATATATATATATATATATATATATATATATATATATATATATATATATATATATATATACATACGTCTCTGGTCTGAAAGCGACCTGTCAATCACAAATAAGCCACGCACCGAAGGATATCCTGCTTTATTTACTTATTCAACATCACGCTGTAGTGAAGAAGACTTGAACGTAGCAATTGAGACCATAAACTCATGTTTACTGAGTCATCAATGTACTGTTTAATACATCAATGTACTGTATAATACATCAATTGAGAGGAGTCGCCCCCTGCTGGACATTAGAGAGAATACAGCTCTCGGCAAGAAAGCAAATATTTCCCAAAAAGCTCTCCAGCGACTTTCTTTTAAACATTGCCCAATTAGAGAACCATACAGTACACCGTTGGTTTAATACGTTCAGTTGGAGAAGAAGAAAAAAACATGAATTCAATACTGCCAGATTCTCTTTGAAGCTTGAAAGAGAATTTGAAAACTTCTCATGTATTCTTAAAAAAAGATATATATATATATATATAGATATATATATATATATATATATATTAAAAACATTTTTGTATCATCTAGATAAAAGACAAGGCTCTTCTGTGAATCATAAACAATTTCGGGGAGCGTCTAAACTGGAAACAAAAACAGTGCTTTTCCTTTGGAGAGCGTATAAAAAAAGGAGTATCCCCCCCCCCCAAAAAAAAACCAACCTTAAACGGTCGCTCACGGGCTTTCCCCTGTGTGTTAATTATCGTGGACAATCTGTTGCGGGGCTCGAGGTTTCAGCAGCGGTCGTGGCCGACGCGGTTGCTCGGTCCAGCTGGAAGGTATTTACTGAGCGTAGCCCCCCCCCCACACACACACACACACCCCAAGGGAAATACGAGACAATATTCTGCCTCTCTAATAGCCAGCAGTCATATAAGCGAGCATAAAATCAATAGCTCGGCCAAGTGCAACCTTGAGGTTGTGGATGAGATTTTTTTTTTTTCCCGATAGCAGCGGTTGCTGTGAAACCGCCAACCTCTTTATTCTCGGTTAGTTTCTTGACTTCGCGATTAAGATCAGTTGAAACAATTCAGCCAATCGGAGGAAAACACCGGCGAAAAAAAGTCTTCCCCCAGAGGTGAGATGAAAGCAAAAACAATAGAAATAGGAGCGTTTTTTAAGAGTAATTTTGAGTTAGAGAGTAGAGGGAGAGAGAGAGAGAGAGAGGGAGTATTGTTTTTTTTTCAGAAGCCGCACCGGACGGTTGTTGGAAACGATTTGATATTCTGAACACAGTCGGACGGCGAAGCCGGAGGAAAACTGTGAATATCACCCCTCAGGGCTCGGCTCGGCTCCGAGGGGGGGGGGGGTCTCACTCCCTCGCGAACAATGCACTCGCTCTGTTTTCCTCCACCTTTATCAGTCGTTGTTACAACAAACACCCCTCTCTCTACCCCCCTCAGGCCGAGTCTACTTCCTCAAACGCTTCAAGAAGGTGAACCACGCCGAGGCCTCGAAGGCCTGCCTTCGAGACGGCTCGGCGGTGGCCAAAGTGGGTCAGCTGTACGCCGCGTGGAAGTTCCAGCTCCTGGACCGCTGCGAGGCCGGCTTGGCTGCAGGACCGGCAGCATCCGTTACCCCGTCGTCAACCCCCGCTCTCGCTGCGGGGGATCCCAGCCGGGCGTCCGGCACCTGGGCTTCCCTGATAAGAAATTCCGCCTCTACGGCGTCTACTGTTTCCGCGGGAACGAGGACGAAACGGCGGGCGCCGCCGGAACGACGAAAAATCCCGCGGGTATTCCGACAGGGAGGAAGGGCGGCAACGGCCTCCCTGTGAACGATACCGCGGTGATTTAAAGTGTGTGTGTGGTGTTGCAGGGACGGGGTGGGGGGTGCCATTTAAGATTTGACAGTTGTCCGCCCGTATAGCAGACGACTCCATTCATCGCTTTCAAAGCTTTTGAAGGCCGTCGTCTTTATTATCTCCAGTCGGTCGTCTTCAGGAGCGAGCGCGAGGTTAAACAGCAGCTTGTATCATCACCACGAGCCCACATCAGATCAGAGAGTCTGATGTGAATATCCTTACTCACGCGCCTGTGTGTGTGTGTGTGTGTGTGTGTGTGTGTGTGTGTGTGTGTGGATCATATGTTGGCTCCTGAGCTCCAGTCTGAGCCAGAAACACAGTGCCAGGGCGAAAACATTCCTCTGCAGGTGAGACGGGATAATCTGCTCGGTTGGCAGCCCTCTGGCACAATGCGAGTCATTTTTTTTCTCATTAACTAAGACATGGCAATCTCACCATTACAGCTGAACAAGTAGTCAATATTGCACTAGCTCTAAAATATTTGCACTTTAAAGACATAGAGCTCTATTCTACGGTAGCTTCTTAGCTTAGACTAAAGCGAGCATGTGTTGCTTGGCTGAGAGTGTAGTTGCTGAGGCTGAAGAAGCAGAAATGCAAAGCTACAATAATTGATAATCTTCTAAGCTACCTGGGCCACCAAATGCACATATATATATATATATATTTATATATATATATATGGTATTGCAGAGTGTGTGTGCCATGACAGAATGGATGAATGTACTTGAGAGAAGGAGTAAATAAAAAGTCTTTAAATTGTTGTGTTTGGGTGCGTTTTTTTCCCTCCCCTATGTGAAGAGGAGAGGACTAAAAGGAAAATTAAAATAGATTAAATAGAAATATAGCAAATGCACTTCATACAGGATACAACCTCAATGGACTGATGGGTTTAATGGACGTGGACGGCATTCATACAGTGCTTTTATCCAGAGCACTTTGCAGTAGTTATAGTTTCATTATTGTACGATATATATTTTAAGTCTCAAAAAACCCTGCAATACCCCAAAGGGCCCCTTGGTGTACTAGTACTCCCACACTGCTGTAAAAGCTCTGAGCTGACATTCAAATGTTCAGCAGATGTCCTGTTTACTCATTTCCTGTTAGCATGCTAACATTCATATGTACAGCACATGTCCTGTTTACTCATTTCCTGTTAGCATGCTAACATTCATATGTACAGCACATGTCCTGTTTACTCATTTCCTGTTAGCATGCTAACATTCATATGTTCAGCACATGTCCTGTTTAGTCATTTCCTGTTAGCATGCTAACATTCATAGGTTCAGCACATGTCCTGTTTACTCATTTCCTGTTAGCATGCTAACATTCATATGTTCAGCACATGTCCTGTTTACTCATTTCCTGTTAGCATGCTAACATTCATATGTTCAGCACATGTCTTGTTTACTCATTTCCTGTTAGCATGCTAACATTCATATGTTCAGCACATGTCCTGTTTACTCATTTCCTGTTAGCATGCTAACATTCATATGTACAGCACATGTCCTGTTTACTCATTTCCTGTTAGCATGCTAACATTCATATGTTCAGCACATGTCCTGTTTACTCATTTCCTGTTAGCATGCTAACATTCATATGTTCAGCACATGTTCTGTTTACTCATTTCCTCATTTCACATGCTAACATGTGCTAATTGTGCTAACATGTGCTAATTGGCACCAAACACACAGTTCAGCGGAGGCTGATGGGAATGTCACCAGTTTTGAAGATATTTGGTCATAAGAGTACAGAGCAAACTATTTAAGAGAGGTCTCACTCGAAGGGCCAATGTGGCAGAAATGGAATATGAGTATGTAAGTAATGCTTTATTTATATCAAACACAGATTACAAAGACCTTTACAGTAACAACAGTACAGAACAACTCCAGGCGCACGGCGGTGAAAACAATAATCCAAAATATATACAAGCACCAAACCAAACTATTTATGTTTGGATAAAAGAAGTCAGCCAGTAGTTTGTTGAGTTTCTTTTCCATCATCCTGTGTGCAACCATGTTGCTGCACCGAGTCTGCAAACAGTGAGAATGAAAGTATCCGCTTCCCTTCGCTGAGCAGCTCCTCCTGTAACTCTCTGCTGCTCCTTCTTGTTCCATTAATACCTGCAAGATTTCAATCAGGAGAGACGGGTGAGACGAGGAAAGATGATTGTTTACTGTTAACTGATGATGTTTGACGAGGAAGACTTGACAGAGTCTTTGGCTCCGAGACTCTACAGGGGGAACACCTTTGGGTGACGTCACGGAGACCATATGTAGGATCAGACCCCCAGGTCGTGGAATATTAATACTGCGATACTTTCATCAGACACCATTGTGTTGCTCATTCGTTGTACATAAACTTTGTGAGAAGGAAGCGCAGCAGAAACTGCCGGGGCGCTGAACTGGGAGCACCGAGTGGGAGCACGTTGGTGTGGCGCCAACTAAACCAAGACATCGTCATAGCAACTGGCAGCATGCGGATTAGAGTCAAGTTCACCGCGAGTCCAACATCTTAAAAATAATAGCTGTGAGTGACATACTTGACAATCACATTTGCGATTTAAAAAAGAAAATTATTAACAGCTTTGTTTTAAAATGTAGACGTCCAAAAAAAAATTCTCCGAAATTAGTCGGTGCTACTCTGTGAGTTTAAAAGAGTCTCAGCCACTAAATTAATAAGCAAAGTCCCCCGCGCTTGATGCACTATGACATTTATAATTCATGGAGGATTACATATTCCGCATTTGAAGTAATTTCAATGTTTTTTTTTTTTAATGTGCTCGGCAACTCATTTTAAAGCGACCACTTTGCATGCA
>NC_046969.1:23264457-23384457 GCF_009769545.1 Cyclopterus lumpus | reverse complement strand
AAGTCAATAAGTTTTCCGAAATAAATTTGCTTTTAAAACTTTCACTGTGGCTTATTTTAATATAGAAAGTCAGTGCCCTGTGACATCACTGTTGGGGGCGTGGTTACAGGTGCAACCACACCTCCTAAAAGGGATGTATTCTTTTTTTTAATCTTGTTGTGAATTTGATTTAATTGCAATGTATTCATTTATATTGTACTTTATTCGATGAATTTATACTTTTTTTCTGTTGTAAAAAAACGTTATAACAATGTAAATAAACTTGCTACACAATAACATTAATAATAATAACAATATGTATTATTATTATTAATAATGATAAACAAAACTGCTAACTGAAAGAGATGTAGACGTGTACTCCAGGAAGGACACGTCTACATCTCTGCAGCAAAATGAGATGTTGAAGGTCTTTATGACTTTAAATATTAAAATAAGCCACAAACATTGTGTAACGTGTATCTCCGGTAAGGTCATTGCACATTATATTGTGCACTTGGATTTTCTTTTTATTCTAGTTGTTTTTTATATCTCCTGGGCAATATTGTATCATCGCCTCTTACCTTTTTTAAATCTATATTCTAATAGCTGTCCCTGATGTACTTTGTTAAAGCCCTTTGTAGCTATAAAGGTCACCGTGGCAACCAGGAATCCATCTCCAGCGTATAATATTTCAAAAAAAAAAAAAAACACAATACAATTTTAAAAGAAAGAAGTTTAATCACACACAAAATGTAACACTTTAAATAAACAAAAAGGAACACAAATAAATCAGTTAACTGATCCAAACAAGGGTTTCCTTTAATGACCACTTGTCATGGAAAGAATATAAAACAATGACGCAGGACTCTGTTTTTTTCTGATGCAGTACAATAGAATAAAATAGAATAGAATAAAAAAGAGTGTTTGAGCAGAAAGGAGAAAGTGAAAGGAGGGAAGACGGGTTTTGTTAGGGTTATAGGGTTATAGGGTTATAGGGTTAGAGTTAGTGGGTTAGGGTTGGTGGGGGCCTGTGCATTAGACGCTGAGAGAGCGGCCTCACGGGTAGAAGACGATCGCCAATGCAAATTATGCAGAGATCGTAAGTGAGCGATGGACGGTCCGTTTTCCAGCGGTCATCGCGCCGTCGATGCCATCGACAGACTTAATGGGAACCCGAGACCGACGGCCTAATCGGGAAATCAATAGTCTGTCCGCGTGCGGCTGAAGACAACAAGCCTCGACCGCTCGTCTCGCGGTTGTCATCGCCGCCCAGCGCTGCGCCTGAAGGCATCGGCGTCACAGCAGCGCATCGAAGGGGAACAGAGGATCTGTTTTTTTTTTGCTTTTTAAAACCGTTTGCAACTGACGGCAACGTAAATAAACCCTTCTGCGTCATTATTAGAAGGTCGGAGAGCCCGATATAAAACGGGTGCTGGCGATGAGGGGAGGATAGAAGAGTCAAACAAACGGGACTTTCACCCAGGAGGCCACCGTTTGTGTCAACGCTGACGTACTTTTGTTACGTAACATCCGTACTTTACTTGGCAGTTAATTGACAAGCATAGTTATTCTACGAAACAAAACATGTTCTCAATCTTTTCCAAAAACCCTAAGTAGTTTGGTTGCTGAAGTAAAGCTAAAAAAACTAAGTAAATCTACGTTGATCTTAAGTCACAAGTAGAGGAGGCTGAGCCTGAGAAAAGAAGACGCTCTCCCCTCAGGCGTCTGAGCCGACATCCAGCTGGCGGCAACCTCTGTTAAGTCACTCATCCTCACAATTAAGGCCCGCAATCACACGGCTTCACACGGCTTCACACGGCTTCATACGGCTTCTTACGGCTTCATCTTTGTCTCTCCGCCTGCCCTCGGGGCTTCCGCTAGAAGAGGGCCAACGAGGGGAAGAGAGGGAGCCGTGTGAGCCGAGGAGATGAAAAGGAGGACTCGAAATAAGCAAAGAGAGGCAGACGCTTCTGAGCGTGAGGGTCAACGCGCTTGAAGTTTTGAAGGCGAAAAGAAATGTGTCAACATATGTGTGTTTTTGATTTTTTTTTTTTTACATGAATTCAATACTAAAAGCCGTACGAGAGAGTGTCGGAGGAAAGCTGTGAGAAAGTTTGGTACTGAGAGAGAGAGAGAAAAGCAAGCTGGCCCCTTACAGAGACAACACACACACACACACACACACACACACACACATCCCAGGAGGTTATTATTCCTTTAGGCTGCTCCCAGAAAGAAAATCAAAGTTAGACGCATATGAAATATCTGTGTTTTTGTGGGAGCCCAAAAAATAAAAAGACAAGAAAGAACAGCTGATCAGTTCAACTGATTATTATTTTCTCACCTCAACATTGATCATTTATCATTATTAATTTATTAATTTACTCCTGCACTGTGACGTGAAGCAAAGTTGTTAAATGTGACATGTGGTTGCCGGCTAGTTAGCTAGCTCCCTCGCTAATTCCACCATGCTTATGTGCTACACTGGTTACAGAAATTATGGAGGAAAAATCTGTCCCCCGTCTGGCGATGGCCACGGGCTTTCCTTCCTATGAGAGTGTGTGAACGACGCATTACGTTGTTTTCCCTCATTTAGCGGCTGGCTTGTTAGCTAGCTAGCTACGCTAATTCCACCATGCCTTCATGCTACGCTGGTTATCGTGAATGAGTTGAACAGCGGGCTGGTGGGCACCGTCAGAGCTGGATCTTAGTGGTCCGTCGGTCAGTCGTAGCGGCCAAATTGTGGTGTAAACAACAGTAAATGTTTAAAATGTTGTGGTCGCAGACGTTTAAATGGTAACCCGCGGCAACCCGAGGTAACCCGAGGCAACCGAGGTAACCCCAGGCAACCAGAGGCAACCCGAGATAACCAGAGGCAACCCGAGATAACCCCGAGGTAACCAGAGGCAACCCGAGATAACCCGAGGCAACCCGAGATAACCCGAGGCAACCCGAGATAACCTGAGGTAACCTGAGGTAACCAGAGGCAACCCGAGATAACCTGAGGTAACCAGAGGCAACCTGAGGTAACCTGAGGTAACCAGAGGCAACCCGAGGTAACCGAGACAAACCCGAGATAACCCGAGGCAACCCGAGACAAACCTGAGATAACCAGAGGCAACCCAAGATAACCCAGAGGTAACCAGAGGCAACCCGAGATAACCCGAGGCAACCCGAGACAAACCTGAGATAACCAGAGGCAACCCGAGGTAACCGAGACAACCCGAGATAACCCGAGATAACCCGAGGCAACCCGAGATAACCTGAAGTAACCAGAGGCAACCCGAGGTAACCGAGACAAACCCAAGATAACCCCGAGGTAACCAGAGGCAACCCGAGATAACCTGAGGTAACCCGAGGTAACCGAGACAAACCTGAGATAACCAGAGGCAACCCGAGATAACCAGAGGCAACCCAAGGTAACCCGAGGTAACCGAGACAAACCCAAGCTAACCGAGGCAACCCGAGCTAACCCATTTGAGGCGGACTAGAGTGTTTGTGTTCAAGTCTGGCTACTTCCCTCTACTTTGTCCAGTCTTGTCTCCTCCGGGCCAAATTCACTTCCTCACTTCATGTGGAGGAAGTTGTCTAACTCCTGTCACACAGCTGAATCTTTGCACAGCTGTAATTGCGCTGTCTCTGGACATCAACCCTGAATTGAATTACCGCGAGAGGGGCTTCTGTTCCATCTGCCCTCGCGTTCAACCCGCCCGTACTCGATCCATCTTCCCGGACAGATAGAAGGCGCTGAGATCTCAGATACGACGGGTTTGACGGCTGTCTGGGTCCTCCCCCCTCCCACCCCCCCATGGCTGTCCGTCAACATAACCCTTCCCTTGTCACCACAGCTACGCCACTCTCCAGATAATGCAACATGTTAATTAGGCATGCGGTAGATTAATTAGACAGATACAGAGGTGGAGGTTCACTCTTCTGAGTGTTGTCATTGCCAAGGTGAGAAGAGACAAACAAAGGCAGAGCACTAATGTGCACAGGGGGGGGGGGGGGGGGGGGGGATGCGCTTGCCTCCTGGGACTTTAGAGTTCTTTTTAAAAATAAAATACATGAAAGGCTGGATGGTTTAGGTCCTTCAATTCTGTTGTAAAAAACAAAAAGAAGACAGTGAAAAGAACATCCAGCGGAGGAAATAAACGAGACGCACTAAAGTGACGGAAGATAAAGCGAGAGCTAGAGAGGGGGGAGAGCGCTGGAGTCAGTATTCGGGACATAATCCTAGAGGCTTCGACCTCAAGTGCTGGCTTTAAGAAAAACACTCCTTTAACCCGGCAGTAAGAGGAGAGCGAATGGCTGGTTCTATACGTCTCCATCCCCCTCTTTAAAGCAGGACACGCAGGTGCGAGACTCTGACCCAGAAATGGGAATCCTTAATCTCTGCTGACCCTCTCCCATCATCATCATCATCATCATCATCATCATCATCATCATCATCATCATCATCCTCTGGGACTTCCGCCGTTGTCAACACCATCGATCAGGAACACACAAACACGCCGAGATAAGCGCCGTATACGCCGTGAACGCGGCTTTGACTCAGGATCCAACGGGCCGACGAGTCTCCGCTCGTGTTCCCCGACTCTTTTGTTTTTCCCCTCTGTGAATATCACTCCACTGCAGGTATGTGGAGGAGAAGGTGATCGTTTAGAGGCGGACCTTTACGATCCGTCACCTTTTCCGTCCAATGACGACCATTTGTTGCCATTTGTCGCCATTTCTCTTTAGCTTGGTGGAACCTGACTTCACCAGCATCGTCTTCATCATCATCGCAGCGCATTGTTTCCACAGAGTGCGACACATTTTGATGCATTAACAATGGATCCAATAACAATGGGCTCGTACACCCACAGAAAACCACACTTTGTGGTCCCCCCTCAAGCCTCTTTCCTCTCATGGTTTTGGTGGTGCCGGTGCACAGGTGTGGCATTCGGCTGCCAACGGGCCGGATATTCCACTCAAAAAGTCGGGTTATTAAAGCAGAAATTAAAAAAACGGCGACACATGAAACCACGTGATTGACGACGCTGCTCCATTTCTGCTGGACGTGTAAATATGCATCCGTTTGCTAAGACGTTTTTAAAAGGCTTTATTAGCGCGATAATATGTCGCCGACGACGTTTACGTGCACGTTGATGTTCCACTATTGTTCTGAACATGAGAATATTCTGTCATGTAATCGGCATATTCCATACGGACAATCTGAACGAGGTCTTATTTTCAAAGTAGCATTTTCTGGTTAAGACATGTGGGATATGCTGATATTATTCTGGTTTTAGGAGCAGGAAAAAAAACCTTCTCCTTTTAGACATTATGAATGACTTGGATATCAACAAGTTCAACCGTTTATCTGTGGATGTGCAACTTTTTCAAGAGGGTGGTTGAAGGAATAAATACCATTTCCTCCACGGAAACAGGAATATTAGTTTGAATGTTCATTTTAATTAGCCATGTAAACAGCCAAGTAGGAATATTGTCTGTTTTGGAACAAGGGCAGAAGCTGTAATTACTTAAACATAGTCAATATAATGAAAAGTAATCTCACATCGGGGTGCGATTAAGCTCTTTGTTTTTCACAATTCACAATATCCTCACACGTGAGCAACAAAGTCGGTTGTTTGTCAGCTCACTCCAAAAACGAGCAGTTTGTCACTACTTCCATCTTCGCTAATGAGAGAGGTCAGTCGTCATTTCATGTATTATCATTTATTAAAAAGGTCATGTTTAGCGATTGAACAAAAATCAAAGACACAAACTACAAGAAAGGCAAAGCAGACGTGGATCAGCTGAGCTGAGACAAACCGACATCAGAGGGGCTCCGTCAACCCTCCGAGACGCCTGTTGGCGACCGTGTGACCCTTCTGAAAAGTGACTGATGTGTAACGTGTGATATGATGAAACTGAAATGCCGTGTGTTTTCCACGGGGCAGGGGAGAGGGGGGGGGGGGGGGGGGGGGGGGTGGCATCTGATCTAAAGTAACCGTCTCACAATGACAAGAAGATACAACGCTAACAATCAAATAATTCAATTACAACCGCGTCTGATTCAAAAGAAGATCAATCGAATCTGTTTCCAGAACAAGTCACGTACAATGTCTTAGAAAAAAGCAAAGCAGAAGCGGCGGAGTCGGGAGGTAAACACAAGACGGTTGTTTGTAAAAAATGAACAGACAAGAGTCAACAACACGGACGTCATCCTGTTGACTCGTCTGATTTTCGATACGCCCCCTTTTCAGTGGCGTCGTCCCTATTTGTAGTTTGTACTAAACCGCGTCCCTCCGAAGAATGTTCGGCGTGGATCTCAAAGGTTTTTTGTTGTTGTTGTTGTTGTGTTGTTGTTTCAGGTCGTCGTTGAGCTCAGAGGGAGAGTAGCCGGGTCGGGTTAAGAGGACGGGGGTGGGAGGGGGGGGCACACACAAAGGTCAACAGCGAGAGAGAGGAAAGTAAAAAGAGTACAAAGGGGGGGCGGAGCTAAGGGCGGGGCAGTGCAGGGAAAGGGGGAGGGGCCTCTGGCAGAGAGTTTAAGTGGTGTTTCGGGGGGGGGGGGGGGGGGGGGGGAAACGGGGGCGAGAGGAAATGATAAACGGGGGAAGAGAGGAAAAAAAAAAAGGGGTGGTATTTAGTTTCAGACGTGGACGTGGCCGTGGTTGCGGTTGTGGGCGTGGCCGTGGCCCAGCTCTCCTCCGTGGCGCCCGCCCCCTCTGTGGCCGTGCTGCCTCATGTGCTTCCTGCGCTCCCTCCTGCCCTTGTGGTGGTGGCGCCGGTAGCGGTGGGCTCGTCGGGCTGGTGGAGCAAAACAGACAACAGATAAAAGGAGAAAATAAAACCGATGTGAGATGAATCACTGACAAGCATCAGAAGGGTCGGGGTAGTCGGGAGGGGGGGGGGGGGGGAGGTTAAAAACCAGGTACGAGACGGGGGGAGAGGAGATCAAAACGCGGGAAGGTCAAAACCACATGTTCTCTGTCGAAGGTTGAGCGGTTTTATCTCGCATGCAGGAGCCCGGGCGCCTTCAGCCAGCGAGCGAGCCACTCGCTCCTGGGGTGCACCGCCAAATGAGGCCGCTGTGTCCCCGTCTGGGTTTCTTTTTTTTTGGCCAACAAAGACATTTCATCTGCAGTGAATGATAAGGACGCACTCACTCTGGGCCATAAAAACACAACTCCAAAGTCGAAAAAGGAAAGAAAATTCTTTTTAAATCACTTTTAACAGAGGCTAAGTTATTTCAGTATTTTATCTTTACTGTCACATTGTGATCTGAGTGCAATGAAGTACAAGGCACAGTTGTTTGAATATATATATATATATATATATATCAACCCCTGTCTATCTCCTTTGAAGAAGAGAGGAATTATGCTGAAACGTTAAGACAGTTATTCAGTCCTTTCAAGTCATATTTCTTTTTGGGGGATAAATAAAGTTTATTTTCAGGTTCAAAGGTGATGAGGTGCGTGAAAGTTGCATAATAATAATAATAATAATAAGAGCGTTGTCATTGATTTTAGATGCTAAACTGTCTGTGGTGGAAGACTCCTGAGTTATTAACCAATCAGATGGAGCATGATGTGTGTTTATCGTGCTTCTTTTTCAATAAATAATATTTACACATACACAATGTGTATGAGTTATTGTTGGAAGCTTTTGAGTTCTTCTCCAATCATTTTTTAATAACGATATGAATCTTGCAATGTTAAGGAAAGGCACACACACTGTAAAGCTTGTACAAACAAACAAACAACAACAAACAAACAACAAAAACAAACAACAACACTGACATTACGTAAGAATATGTGTTTTCTCGTTGGAAATGCGATGGTGACGGGTTGTTGTATTTAGTGATACGAGTTACTTATGCTTATAAAGATAGGCAACACGACGATTAGTAATGCTAACTAAGCTAAAAGCTTAAAGTTCAGTTAAAGTTAGTTAAAAAAAACTAATTTTAGGACAAATGATTTTGCCGCTTAACGTTACGTTTACCTGAATTTCTCAAAAATGTTCAGGTTATGCTGTTTACCTTGGTGTTGTTGGTGGATGTCGCTAATGAACGCATGCTATTGTATCCTGATGTTTACAGAAAGGAATAAAAGGTCATATTTTTACTTTGTTTTTAAGCTTTTAGTATAAATCCTCTGTGTCTAATAAATGGTCTACACATTTTTGTTTTTAAAGTCTAAAAATGAGCCCTCCACCTCGAGCGTGAAGCTTTCAAAGGAGACCCCGCCCCCTTTCTCAGTGAGCCCAGGAGATTTCCCCTCAGCCTGCAAGCACAGTAATCTTTTTGCTTGCAATTATTAATAATGAGAGCGGGGACGGCGAGGCTGAATGCACACGGTGACAGTGGCTCCCGAGGGCAGATAATGCAGCAGGTTCGTGTTGAGACGCCTAAGACGGCGGCGGTGTGTGCGTGCTAAAAATAATAAAACGTAAAATGGAGGAAAACCTGATAAATGGAAAAATACCGTGTGAAAAATGAAATAAAACTCACATTTTATGCAGATGATTTTAGGCCGGTCCCACTTGCCGTTGGCGCGACACTTGGCAGTGGGCACGTGGCGTTGCAGGAAGCCGTCGGCGCACTGGTAGCGAGCCACAGAGTGGATGTCGTAGTGGGAGCGCTTCCGACCAATCAGGAAGGCGTTGTCCACGGTGGGCGGGGCTCCGCAAAGCACTGCGGGGTGGACGGAAAAAAATACACGCACGACACAGAATATCCGTTATCTCGTAACGAACGACTTATAACGACATTCCTCCTCGCTTTCAATGTCCCATAATGCTCTCTGCTTTCAGCACATTCGGACTCTCTCACAGCCGCCGACAGCACAAACATCATAACGTGGGTTTGGCGTGTCCGTCCAGGTCTTGTGAGCGAGTGGGCGGCCGTCAGAGTGACACGGCGTCTCGGAGAGAGTGGAATCAGAAACATGTTTTCAGCCAGCGGACGTGGAGCGGGGGTGGGTTGACTGACAGGCTGGACGAGCCTTCGGGGACTCAAACCCCCTCCACAGATATTGGAACACGTGTGTCTATGTGCCTAGTCGAGGTGCAGATGTGTGTCTGTGTTTACATTTTAATTGGATTTAAATTCCATGTCCTGTCATTTATTATTCAATTACTTTCCAGGCATTTTAGACTGTTTGCCGTGGTATCGTTGCATTTTTTTCTCTCTCGAGATATCTTAAGATAGATATTGCAACAACGACAACACTAACGATCCAAGGTACCTTTTTTAAAATGTCATTTATTTGACCAAACCCAGTCATGAGAGGACTTTAAATCAGCAATCAGAAAATGTTCACAAACCCCCCGTTAATTCCCTTGATTCTTAATAAGGGGAAAAGCAACGTCATTAACGCGTCGACAGTTTAATGTGGAAGGAAGAGGCGAGAACTGGACACACTGGACACACAAGGAAGGCCGAAAGGTGGTTTTCCATTAGTCCTCACCTCCGGTCAGAGCGTATTGAAGTAGGGATGAAAAGAAAATGTCACTGAAGTCAGACAAAGTAAATGGAGCCGGGATTTTCGTAGAATGAAGCCTGAAGGACTCACAGAGAGGAACTCGGTTTCTTTAAATAAAAAAAAAGGCCATAAAGTATATGTAATCCGTTGCTCGATCGTTTAAAGCAGCGATTTTAACCTTTGAGATAAAAGTGAGTTTGGTAAACCGGACTTTTCAAGGCGTAACATTCACCCACTTCATCTTAAACGATTAGATTTGACTTATATATTCGAGACAGTCAAAAGCTTCAATAATCTATATATTTCCAATAATGGATGAAATGGAATGTGTCACTCAATTGAAGTAAATTAAAAAATATAAAGTTCCTACTGCTGGAGGCGGGCCCTCAGCTCCAGCCCTGCGCTCTCATTGGCTGTAGCTCGCCAACGAGACTCCCTGAGTCTCTCCAGCTTACGTTTCTTAACTAGGACGTGTTTTATTTTTTATTATTTTAAAAAGGGAAGAAATGGAGAAGTGTGGGTGAAGAGATGGAGAAGTGAAGGAGGTGGAGACTGAAGATGAAGAGAAGAGAAGAGATTTTTTAAAGTGCTCTTAGCTTGATTCCTTATTCAGAATCTAGAACAACGAACGTACATTAATGTACGTAAAGGTCACGGGTGGCAATTTGCGGCAGCCGATTTAAGGTATTCAAGTTTAGCCGACATTAAGAGGAAGTTACTCCTGCTTGTGTGTGTGTGTGTGTGTGTGTGTGTGTGTGTGTGCTTCAGCTGTGAACTTGAAAGCAGCATGTTTCTAGAGGTAGTGTCTGAGGCAGGAGGCAGTCAGTGTGAGTTAGCTGGCGCCGGCAGCGCTGTGAGGATGAACCACACACACACACACACACACACACACACACACACACACACACACACACACACATCCAAGAGCTGTGGACCACGATGTGTCTTTACCTTCTGAAGCGTGCATCAGCAAACAGAAGCACAGGTGTCACCGTTAACGTTAACGAAGGCTCAGGTCCAATCAAACGTGTCAATAGGAGCCGGTCCTGCCAAGATGGCCGCCGCAATTACAATAATAGTGAGACGTTTCGTGAAAATCACGCCGGAGGGATCGACGAAAAGGTTTTCTTGTTCGTCCGGCAGCTCCTGAGTAGCAGCCCGAGGCCCGCGGGGAAGTCGGCAGGTTTTTTACCCCGAGAAAAACATAACGGCGCATTAACTCACTTGTCAGTTTTTACAAATGTGCTTTTTTCAAACGGAATAAACAAGACACGATAAAACGTTTATGTTATCACGCTGTAGCCTGTCAACGCGCCCTCGTACCTCAAGGGCAGACTCCCTAAACCAGAGGTCAGACCTTTTAAATATTGTTTACCCCATAAACCAGCGCAAAATCATTTTGGGTAGAAGAAAAACATGGAATACACAGCGTTGTGCCATCAAGTGTCTGATTTAATATAGAACATATAAAATTCAGTTCATGAACGTACACTTATATCTGATTTAATATTTAATGAATACTAATTTGATATAGATTTAAAATCACCCCTGGAGTGCCTTCTCGTACCCCCCCGTAAAAGAGGTTTATTTCCTCACAACAGCTTTTTTTTTTTAAGTTAATGCAATGGTATTCAATTTATTCACTCGTGAAAATGATCTTGCTGAACAAAAATTGTGCAAGTTATCGTAAAAAAAAAAAAAGATTATTTTTCGGTTGCGGATTTCCGTGAAGACACGGAGGTCCGGTGTGTCGTGGACCTCCGAGTCCCTGAGGAGGGTGTAACCATCTGGAGCAGCGATGTCTGGATTAATCATTACATGGGAAATATAAATAAAGAGTTCGTCCTCATTTAAACACAGTGCGCACACACATAGCTGGTTGGGTAATTCATATATTAATAAAGAAAAATGACTTCCCCTCCCCTCCCCTCCCCCTCCTCACTTTCAAAATACACTTGACAGTTTACCGCCACACAACGTGTATCCTACAATTATAACATTACACACCGACGGACAGATCAACTGCTAGAGGCACCGGCGACAGCCTATCATTTTCCCCCAAAAGCACTCTGGGAGTATGTCACGCGAAAATTAGATTTCCTGTCTCCGTACTGAACAATTCCACTTGCATGTCTTGTGGGTAATTCCCCTCTCGGCCTTCGCTGGAGGAGCTCAAAAGGCGGCTCAAACAGCGACTGTCTTGTCACTTGAATCCATAATGGAAGTGGGAAACTTAACTCTGTGCTACAGCGTTCCATGAAAATGTTTTTTTTTGTTGTTGTTTCCTCTCCCTTTTCCCCCCCCCCCCCACCCCACCACCCAGCAATGAAGAGAGATTAAAAGTCGGTCCCGGATCACGAAACGAAAAACAAAACCCGTAGACCTCACGTCAATGAGCACGTCAATGAGCATTGGTGCCATGGCAACGCATTGCATCAGTTTATGCAGATGTCTGGCCAACTTAACGTAAAGATTCAGCAGGTTTTTAAACCTCCAGTTCTGAAACGTGATGACAATGTTTAGGATGCCTTCAACTTGCATTGTTTCTAAAAGACCCCTCTGGTTGCAAAAAAAAAAAAAAAAAGGTATAGAAGTCCATGAGAAAATGACCCTATACTTCCTCACTTGATTTATCACCTCATTACCTACTATGGTACTCAATCACTAGTTTCAAGTCTTCTTCAATACGGCACGAATACGGTCGCCCTGGTTCACTGGTTGCAAAAAAGCCAAGAACGACGGCCGAAATCCAAGGATGGCGACGGGCAAAACAGGGCGATCTTAAAGGCTTCACGGCGTCATGACGACCGCGTCCACTTCTCGTATCCAGTGTCCGAGTTTCACGCGTTTCACGAGGTTCGATTAATGACAAGAGTGCGAACTGTCTGATATGTCCGGCCTCTGACCACCTCGCCTCTCTTCAGTTAACTTGACGAAAATATCGTCGCCATCTGCGCCACACGTCACCCCGACGGGCCCCGGGGCGACCGATCGAGGGGCTGTTATCGACCGAATCGAGACCCGGGAAGGGGGGGGGGGGGCGGCTGACTGGCACAAGAAAACAGATCGCAGGAGCCGTGAGCGTTAGAAATGTGGGCCCTGATGGATACTCTGCATGGAGCCGACAGACTCCACTGACATTACGTGGGGTTTGCTCGGAGTGAAAGAGGAGGCTGACGGCGGCGCTGGGGAGAAAAGAGATGAAAGGAAACGGAGATTGCGGCTGACTGATTAAGGTCGGAGGTGGGCTGGATGCTGGGGACCCGCGACAAGCGTGCAGAGGAGGCGCTGCAACTTCTTGCTTGTTGCGAGAAATGCCCCCCTTTTTTCTATCCTTCAGGAATGGAAATGGAGAAGTTCTCGTTGCCTGAGGATTTAGAAGTCGCCTCTCTCGATGGCTAAAGCATCTGTTGAAGCACACATAAGTTGGTTTTAAAATAACGCAATGGCCTCTGAGGCCTTTTTTTTCTTCTTTTCTGGAGGCTGATCTAACATTCAGTGACAACGAGGGACTAAAAGGGATTTGATCAGTTCTATATGAGTCAAACTCCTCCACAGGCGGAAGGGGGTTAAGACGACAACCACGATGTCGTAAACCTACCCTTTGGAGATTTATTTTCCGTTAGCTGACTAATGCCCTCATCTACCGTCGACATCCACGTCCAGATGAAAATGGGATTATTCGGAAGTCAGAATTACATTCAAGAGTGCTTTAAAGACTTCGCTGGAATTACTTCCTCGTGGTCGCGTGCCCTTCCAGTCAAGTTGTAGTTTACATCCGCGTCTGTCCAACACGTCACCGCTTCATCCTTTTTTTTTTTTTTTTATCCTGATAGACGTTTTGTGCGAAGAAGAAAAAATAAAATAAAAATAAAACTCTCTGCTGAAAGGGAAACCAATCAGGCTCAATAATTAACCCGATGGAAGGGGGATTGCAAATCAAATAAATGCCAACTTTCTTCCGGATTTAAACAGTTTGCTAAGACTACCGTCATCTACACGACACACACATATATTCCCTTCAGCGAACGCATACGCGAGGACGTTTCCTCTGTTTCTGCGCCGCACTCATCCGAGATCTATGATTTATAGCTTTTCTTGTAAAGCTTGAGAGTAAAAGGTTTTTTGGGTTTTTTTTTTGGGAAGCTTGTTCAGCCCAACGCTCGGGGGGGGGGGGGGCTTCTTGTCTCCCGGGCATTTCTCTAAACTCCGCCTCGCTACTAACGCGGCTGTCTTTCCACGCCATCGGTCATTAGACCTGACCTGTATGCACATTTGGAGGCAGAGATAAGCTCCTAATAGGCTCTCAGAGGAGCATGTGGAGGCCTGACTCCAGCTGCAAGAAGGGGATGTGAGAGCGGAGGTGGCGGCGCATTAAAAGGAACTTAACCAACCAATGAGTTTGCTCACCTTTTGCTGAGTTGGAAGTTTCCTGGACATAAAGCAGAAAGTACCCCCGAGACGTGCTTAAGGTACAACGACAACAGAGCGTTCGGAACACACCAGGAGGACATGGAGGGGAACGCGGGGGAACCTTTATTAAAAGTCCCGCTGGAGGTTTTTCGATGAGCGACGGAAGAAGAGCAGAAGGAAGAGCGATGAGCGCCAGTCAGTGATTGAAGAGATAATCTCGTCGTGTGCGATGTTTGAGAAGTCGTGTTTTCGCGGAAGTCGGGAAAACGGGCGGCGGAACAGTCCGGAGAACATTTTGTTCATCTTCTTTTTTATTCTCACTTTCGATTCTCCCGTCTAGGATTTTTTTCCGATTAAAGAACTGACAGCGGCGCGAGGTTGTTTCTCCTCTGCCTCCTTTCGTCCGACTCCTCTCGCTTTTTTCGTTTTATTTCTATCCGACATCTCCTCAAAAGCCTTTTTTTTTTTTCAGGGTTCCTCATTTTTCATCCGCCTGCTCTCTGCCGGCTCACCTCTCCGTCGGTCATTTTAATCACCTGTAGAAGTCACTCCTCTCCTCTCTCCTCTCACCTGTTCCCTTCTTGCAGACGTAGGGCAGATTGTAGTTGCAGGGCACGTCGTTCCATTTGCCGTTCTCGTGAGCGATCATGACCACGCAGTCTTCTCCTCCGGCAAAGAAATTGTCCGGCTGGTTTTCACGCCAGTTCTCATATTGCTGAACGCACATACGTAAGAAAAAGAAAAGAAAAGAAAGAAAGAAAGTCACACACTGAGACGGGCGAATGTATCTTTTAAAACCCTTTTAAAAACTCTACGCAGACACTCACCAGGTCCATCTTGTCGGTCCACTGAAAGTCGTCCTCCACCGTACGATCGTTTAACCCGATCCACGTGTTGTCATGGCTCAGACCTGAGTGGGAGGTAACGGGACATTAATACAGACACATAAGTACACACAGTACACACAGTACAGTACACAACAGACAGAAGGTAGTCCAAGGAATAGCACTTGACAATGTAATACGATCTAACACAAACGGCATTTCCTCTTCGGGGGTTTTTGAAAATGTGCATGAAAACTGGTGTTTTTGGATTGCGATATAGATTTCACGATAGTGTGTCCAACTGTATAAACTGTATCCACTGTAACGTGAAAGAAGCCATTTCTGGAATGGTTTAATTAAGGGTTTAATTCACTCAATATATTGGAAATGTTTGCACTCCCGGTCCTACGACACATTCAATAAGACGATCCACGAAGCGGAACAGGTTACTTCGCAGAGATCCGACACTTCTCAGGATGCGACAAATATTTATTATGATACCGCAAAGTTTTTTGGCATTTGCATTTCTGCAAACCACGAATATGTCAAACGTCAACGTTTCTGAACCCCCCAAAAATACGGTTTCATGTCGGCCTCGTACCAGAATAACCGCCCTCAGCAGATATTCTCCTGTACGCTCTGTCACAAGTCACCTGGGTCTCCTGGGTGAAAGTCCTGTGTTGGTTAGACCCCTCCCACCAGCGTTGTGTCTATTTCCTCGTTATAATAAAGTGGATGTTTCATATTGTGCTGTTGTGGGTTATTTCACGTGTCTTCTGAGGAGAGGTGACGAGATTTCCGTTTGTTTTGGGTTAATCTCATTTGTGTGTTTTTTTTTTGGGGGGTTGGGGGCGTGCGTCTCTGTGTGCACGGCCGTACGAGGCGCGTGCACGTGCTTGCGCATATGTAATGGGACATTTCAATCACGGTGTATCTGCTTAACATCATCGCCAGGCCCATTAATCTCTCTAATGGCTCTGATCTCCTTATTGAAGGGGTGGAGACGTCCATTTTCGAGGCAATTAAACACACTTTTTTTTTTTTTTTTTTTGTGTAACGTGTACGCGCGTGGAAGAAAAAATGAGCGAGAGACGCCAAAGAAAGACTGTGTGGATATTTGCAAAAAAGGTAAAAAAAAATCATATTGCATTTGAGGATAATAATTCATGACTTGAAAAAACCAGTTGGGCGGACTTTGCTACACAAGACAAGCGTCAAATGGTCAAATTCTTACCACTCTATTTAAAATAAGTGCCAATTTCGTCTTCAAACTGGTGTTATTTAACCCAGATGGGGATTTTTTTGAAATATATTTTCTTTTTTTACCAGTTTAGAGACGAAGAAAGAACATGACAGTAATATTAAATGTTCTGTCACAGACGTTTACGTTGGAGCCCGTAGCACCTTTTCATTTCAAGGTGCCGCACACTCCGGCTCCTCGGGGTGTTTTTTCAGCGGGGAGCTCAATAAAAAACCCTTCGGGCGCCGTTCAGAGCAGACATTTATCACTGAGTTATGGAATACACGCTAGGCGAGAGCTGCCATTGCCAAGTATGGTAATAATAAAGTAGGCTGGGGGAAGATATAAATCAATAATAAAAAAGCAGCGTGGAGCAGGCAGAGGAGGAGGGAGAGCCGGTTAGATTATGAAGGCCGTGTAATTGCCATTGTTTAAATTGATCGGTGACTTCTTTAAATGTGATTGGTAGCCGTGAGCCATATTTCTTGAGTTATAAGTGTTTGTGAAGTAGGAAGAGCTGCCGGCTCCGTGAGTGTTTTTTTTTGTAATGACTTTAAAATGTAAAACGTCTTTGCGCTTAACGTCTGCATCCGGTGACGGGTTCAGATTGTTTTGGCATTCGCCGGCGGTGCAGAGATCACACCTGCAGGCAACAGCTCAGGAGTCTCAGCCGGCTGTTTCTATAAAAAGTGAGCGTGACCTCTAGAGATGGAGGTCAAATCTGGAAGCGAATTCACGACATGTTCGCCATCCCTTTTGGCAATCCCTTTGAAAGTTTGTCCAATAATTACCTGAAACTAAATTCACAGATTCAACATTTTTCAGTCTCCGATACGGATTCTTGGGCGTTGGGTACCGGTCGATACCGAGAACTGGACCCATACCAGCCTTTGATTTATGAGCTGTATGCCTATCGACTGGGATCAATCTCAAATGTGTAAAGGCTTAACTTAAACATTGCTTTGTAACATTTAAATACGTAAATATATATATCCACAATGCATCATGTGTCCTGCAGTGGACTCGTTGTTTACTTAAAGGAGCGGTGTGCAGGATTTGGTGGTGTCTAGCGGTGGCGTTGCAGATAGCAAACGCAGAGGACAGAGGACCTACGGTGGCCTACAGGTAACAAAAAGTCCTCGCTAGAGCCGGTGGTTGGATTGTCCGTTCTGGGCTACTGTAGAAACATGGCGGAGCAACGCGGCGGACTCCGTGTAGAGAGGACCTGCTCCCTATGTAGACATGAAGGTAAGTGCCACACGCTGGCCCTTTAAGGTTCTTCAAGGACAACGTATCGATACGAGGAGACTTATCTACCTAGTTTAGGACTTCCTGCAGTGTAATCTGTTCAGAACCCTCGCCTCCTTGCCTCCTTGCCTCCTCGCCTCCTCCTCCTCGACCTCCACCCACCTCTGATGAAGTTCTGCTCGGCCAGGCTGTGGATGCTGGCCAGGTGGCCGCTGTGCTCCCGGCAGTCCTTCTCGGCGTCCTCCCAGGTGTGTCTCCGGCTGAAGTACCTGTAGCAGTGGCCGTGGAACTTCCTCCACGTGTGCTCGCAGCCCTCCGTGTCTGCAGGTGTGAGTGTGTGTGGGGTGGGGGTGGGGGGTAAAGAAGAAGGGGGAGGTAATTGAGAAAGACAGTGATTAGTCAATCGGAAATGTGGGATTAAAATCGTTAAAAACACCCACAGCCGACAGATGCAGAAGAATAATAGCGTCGCACGGGGAAAGGAGTCGAGAGGATTTAGGACCGTTATTATTGTTCTTTTTGAATCGGATCACAGCAATGTCTTGCAGCACACACTGCCTAAATATTGCTTCCCCCCCTCCCCCCACCTAACCTCCTCTCTTCCTCCTCCCTCTTTCTTGTATTTCCCTCCATGGCACTCCTCTCCATCCCTCCATCTCTCTCTCTCTCTCTCTCTCTCTCCGTGTCTTCTTCCCTTTTGATTTTTTTATTTGGACTTTTAATCCGCAGCGGAGGAAAGCCGGCGGTGAGACAGCTTAGAGTGGTGAAAAAAAAAAAGGAACAAAAAATGGGGCGTTTTAATCTATTCAAATGACAACAATCCTTAGAAATTGCTTCCAGTGCACAAGCGCTCGCGCGGTAATTAAGCCCCGTCACAGTGCTGTCAGCACACCTCCCTCCTCTCCCTTCATCTCGCTCATCTATCGGCCCTCATCTGTCTCAGGTAGGGGGGGGGGGGGGGGGGGGGTTAGCTGTGTGACTCGGAGCTGTACAGTTCAAATGTGATGTGTGTGTGTGTGTGTGTGTGTGGCGGCTTTGGCTTCCATGCTGGATTTGTTCCCAGTATTGTGGGTCGGCTAATGTGTACCTGAAAATGTGTAAATCAGCTTCTCCTCCAACAAATGCGAAGCGACACCGGTAAATTGCCCGGTGCCAAATTGGGCCGTTGGGGCCCTCGCTTAGTATGCAGAGAGAGAGATGCAGTTTGGTGCCCCGTAAAAGGAGGAGGAGGAAGAGAGGAGAGGAGTCCATTATGAAAAGCCCTTCCATAAAAAAACCTTCACACTGCATTGAGAAGTGCTTCTCAGAGCGTCAACCCGCTGCTTTGTTTTCCGCCCAGCACCGCGGTTCACGGGATCACAGCGAGCTGGGAATCAATACGTTTGCTTATTTCACACACATATATATATATATATGACTACCAAAAACTTTAAAAATATACAACTTTTTACATGCAAAATTTTCTTTTCTTTTTTTGTATTTTTTCATCTTTCAAAGACGGTGGGGCAAAGGATCATGGGAGTAAAGGTTGCTGTCACGTATGAAAAGATCAACACAAATGATGTTCCCTCAGAACTAAACTGCACTTTCTATTACGTATTTCCTCCCAGATTACCTGAAAAATGTATGTTGTTGATAAAAAATACAACATAAAAAACAGTAAAAAATGACTTTCTTAGGTCTGGGCAACCTGTACCTGTATACAGAAACAAAGTAAATGTACGTAATTCAACTTATATCAAGCTAATATTAGTCGGACGCAAAAAATATGACTGTTTTCTGGACTTTATTGATTTATGACTTAAATTTGACTCAAACGCTGTTTTCTATATCGTGCTTTCCAAGATAATATATTTTTTTCCCCAGATGATTTATATGTATATGTTTTGTTTAAAACACGCTCGTTGTAATATTGATCTTGCTCTAAGAAAACATTCTCCCTCTCCCCCCCGACTTCTCGCCCTTCAGCTTAAACGCGGCGGATCTCTCCGCTCGATGACTAACGGCTTACTCGCCGCCATCGAGGCATCAACTGATAATCGCGAATAAATTCTCAGCCTTTCTTTACATATGAAATGAGGTTTATCGCTCCGCCGCAGACCTTTTTTAAGAACATAAATCCACGTCAGTCACACAGAGAAATGTGACGAAACAAACATTTAAAATACGCTCCCGTCATTCATCTGACTAAAACCCAAATCTCCGGAGTGCTTGTGAACATTACTGGACCACAAAAACAAACCAATCAAGTAAAGTGCTACTTCTAGCAGGTTGGCTCTAAAATAACAACACTTCTCTATTTTAATGAAAAATACAGCACGGGCTCCAATGTTCTCTGCACCAATTATTTAGTTTTTTTATTCAATATATGAAAAGTTTTACCTTACTTACTATTCTTACTGGAGTCCTGTCTCCTGAGCAGTTTGTTGCTATGACGATTATTGTAAATAATCTGGTTTTCCTGGTTTTTGATGACCGAACGACATGAAACTTCATTTTGGAAGAGATTTCGTTTTCCCAATCCAATCACACTTCTGAATAAGAAATGGAGCATCTAATGTTGGCGTTGACATCACCTGTAAAATATGTCTTATTACAGGTAACAGTTGGAAACATATAGTTTAATATCAGGCTTTTGGAGGGAGGATCTATCCATAAACCAAGCAGTTTATGTGATGGCAGCCTTATTACTAGCATAAACCTTTACCAGACTAATTAATTTAGCATTAAGCATTATGTAGAGTTTGCATTTAACAACCCCAATGAGTCAATGTGGAAATATTGTTTGCGTTAGCGCACTAATGGACTGGTGCCGGTCATTTCCAAATGTTTATTTCAATATGCGGAAAGTTTCAGGACCCCCCGACCCCCCCCCCCCCCCCCCCCCCCCGATTAATGAAATAACATCAATCATTTTTCAAAACGTACACGTTGTAAATTGCTGCTGTTTCTCAACGGCTTCACATGGAGACCCGGCTGAACGGAGGGAATTAAATCAGCTGCTTATCTCTGATTTTACGGGAAAAACCAAAAGAAATCTTTTTTCCGCTAATGCGCTCGCTCCGTCATCGGGAACCTGGAAGCTGCGCCCGCTCCGTATGTTGGCCCACATCGGGGGGCATTGTATCAGCTGTTGGGAGTGGGTCCAGTTTGGCTCACAAGGGGGGGGGGTTAGAGAGCCAGCGGAGTTGTCACAGAGACGGAAAATAAAATAGACGAACGTATATTTAGATATTAAGAATGCACAACCTTCATTGAACCGAGTGCAGTGGAGTCCCCGCACTGCATGTGTGTCGCGCCGGTGCGGACCCCATTTAAGCCTTTAAACCGTCGACGACAAACTACACACACACACACACACACACGCACACACAGAGGCAGACTTGGGATTTACGACAAAAAAAGAAAAAAAAGAAGAAGAAACTAATCGTAGAGCAACTTAAGTGCATCAAACACACTAAATTACAGAGTGGGAGGACAGAAAAGAGAGAGAGAGAGAGGGAGAGAGAGACAGAATAAGAGAGTGGAAGAGTCACAGAGAGAGAGAGAGAGAGAGAGAGAGAGAGAGAAAGAAAAGCAAAGATAGAAAGTAAACAGCGCGTCTTCTCCCCCTTCAGATCTTCAACCTCGTCTCTAGCGGACAGTGATGCTCAAAGCCCGACATCACATCAACCTCTTCAAATATTTAGACATTACTCAAGTCGTCTTCGCCCCCCCCACCCCCCCCACCCCCAACCCCCCCACCACCGCACGTTTTCCCTCCGTCGGGAGGCAGGGGAGGTCTGATTGGCTTGTTTATCCGTATCGCCGAGAGAGAGAGAGAGAGAGAGGGAGAGAGAGAGGCGACGAAAGGTGAGAATGTGATGGGAATGTGTGGAGGGTGTGAGAGCGGCTGTGGAATTATTAATGGCTGTCACGAGCGCAGCGTTGATGAATGTAACATCTCGATGGTGTGATTCTCACAATCAGGAGTAATGGGCGTCACAGTAAAGCAGCGACGCAAATGACCGATGTCGGTCTGAAGGCTCCTTCGTGGCGTAATTAGCCCGTCGGCGTGTGTCCTCGACAGACCGGTGGAGGAGGCCCAGGTAAAAGGGAGGGCCGCGGGAAAGGCCTGTGTACAGTGAAGAGGCATTGAACGCAGCGCGTGTACAAGGAAACACTTGAAACTAGAGAGTGAGACTCACGTTCACAATGTTTACTGAATAAATAAAGAGAGGCTTCTCATAGACTTCTATACAATCAGACAGCTTCTCATAGACTTCTATACAACCAGACAGCTTCTCATAGACTTCTATACAATCAGACTGCTTCTATACAATCAGACTGCTTCTCATAGACTTCTATACAATCAGACAGCTTCTCATAGACTTCTATACAATCAGACTGCTTCTCATAGACTTCTATACAACCAGACTGCTTCTATACAATCAGACTGCTTCTCATAGACTTCTATACAATCAGACAGCTTCTCATAGACTTCTATACAATCAGACTGCTTCTATACAATCAGACTGCTTCTCATAGACTTCTATACAATCAGACAGCTTCTCATAGACTTCTATACAACCAGACTGCTTCTATACAATCAGACTGCTTCTCATAGACTTCTATACAATCAGACTGCTTCTCATAGACTTCTATAAAACCAGACTGCTTCTCATAGACTTCTGTACAATCAGACTGCTTCTCATAGACTTCTATACAACCAGACTGCTTCTCATAGACTTCTATACAATCAGACTGCTTCTCATAGACTTCTATACAATCAGACTGCTTCTCACGGACTTCTATACAATCAGACTGCTTCTCATAGACTTCTATACAATCAGACTGCTTCTCACAGACTTCTATACAATCAGACTGCTTCTCATAGACTTCTAAACAACCAGACTGCTTTTATACAATCAGACTGCTTCTCATAGACTTCTATACAACCTGACTGCTTCTCATAGACTTCTAAACAACCAGACTGCTTTTATACAATCAGACTGCTTCTCATAGACTTCTATACAATCAGACTGCTTTTTGCATACTGCGGAGTGGCCCCCTGCTGGCCATTAGAGAGAATGCACGCTTAAGGCGCGTCCTGAGTTGCCGCCTGGTCATATACTACCACACAGAAAAAAAGGGCACTCTGGAACACGGTTCCTGTGGTTCAAATGCAGATTGAGATTCTCAGTTGCTTAAAAAAAAAAAGGTTGCTAGAGAACTTCCTGTGGTGGATGTCGCGGTGGGATGCCGGGAAAAAAAACGAACGACAAAAAAAGTAAAAGTACAAGCCGGGCTTTGTGAGTTTGCCATCGCGGCACATTTTCTTGAGAATATCAGAGAGAGGAAGTCGAGAGGCGGGCTAAACCTGGAGCCCAGCTCACAGTCGTGTTTTACACCGCTCCATCAGAAACCTTCATTAGTGCGCGGCAGGAATACAGACTCTCCCCTCTCTCTCTCTCTCTCTCTCTCTCTACCTCCATCTCGCTCTCTTTTCATCTATTGTAACACCTGCTCTGATGCTTCCTCTCTTCTTTTCTGCCTGAACTTCCCTCCACACAGGAGAAGAGAATGACAGTTGCGTCAGGAACATTGTCTAATTAATCACCTTGAGTGAGAATAAATTAGACACCCCCCGCCCCCCCCCCCATCCATCCATCCCCGTCCCTCCAGCTTTCCGGTTCGGAGAGAGGGAACGGCGTTGAACACGATGGCATATGGAGCGATGCCTCGCTGTTATTCCACTTGAATAGCCTCCGCCAGGTTTAGGTAACACTTCAGGGACGTTTCTGCCTGAGAGTGAAGTAAACCAAGAAGCTCCAGGTCTCTCGCCCCTTCTCAGTCTCGGCCACGTGTCCCTCTGGACTTGTTATATGAACATTCATTAGCACTGGTAGCCTCTGAAGACTCGGAGGAAACCCCATAAATGTATCTTGAGCTGCTGAGTCCGCCGCATCTCAGACGCCTTCCTCCTCGGCCTCCGAAAGCTGATGCTGAGTCACAAAAACCACCCGCTTCAAGAACAATGATATAAAAAAACAAACGCAAAGAAGAAGAAGAAGAAGAAGAAGATCACGAGTTCAGCCGAAGTGCTCGGCGTGCTCTGGCTTAACAAGAGAGAGTGGAGGTGCGATAAGCTTGGAGTGACGCATCTAATGGACCAATTGGAATCGCAGGAACGGACGCCTCTGGCCCAGAAGCAATGGCGTGATTGCGCAAGAGCACCACAAAAAGGGTTATGACATCCTCGCCTCTTTTTGTTCAGACTTTGATGTGTAAAATCAGTGCGCAAGCGTCCCCTCTAAGGTCAGGCAATGATCCTCTTTAAGAAAAAGGCAAATGAACTACGGTTCTGGTCAGGCACGTAAAAACCCCGGTGCGGTTGGGCGAGTGTTGAGGTTGCAGTCGGTACGGTAATTGCAGCGTCGGGCAGATCTGTGAGTCTCCTGCAAAGTCATACGTACGCTTCATAAATACACACTGCGTTATGCATGAGCAGCGAACATAAACGGTGAATTTTTCCCGACTCCGTGGAATAAGTTCCTGCACGCGCGCCGCACGCTTAAAAGTCAATATGTCCTCAATTTTATGTATTGTGCAAATTACTGCAAAACATCGTTAATATGCCCCCCCCCCCTGACCTTCTACGCACACCGGAGAGAAGAGATAGAATACGAGGTCGGGCGAGGAGTTTTTAAAGCGGTGGAGTGACAGAAGGCCTGCATGTGGAGCCTGCTGCCGTCCTCATTAGGCTGCACATTGTCTGCTGGTGTGTTGCTGTCGGCGTCAACGTGCTCTAAAGTCTTCCTATCCGTCTGCCCCAGATTACACCCGCCGACGTCCCCTTTTGGAGGGGAAGTCGTGCTCTACTTTTCTTCAGGTTTTTTTTCTTGTTATGCTGTCTAGTTTTTTTTCGTTCCCCCCCCCCCCCCCGTCAAATGACTGCTGTGCGTCTGTGTGTATCGTGTGTGCGTGAGTGTATAAACCCCCTTTCACAGCTATCCCCAGCCAGCCGATTGTTTTAATACGTTTTTTTTAAAAAGCTTTGATCGCGACCACTGTCCGGTCTTAATTTAAGTTTAAAAAATAGGAAAAGTCTCATCATCCTATTCCAGAAGTCGTGGTTGTGTCCTGTCCCATCTCGGCCCTCTGAGACAACTGTAACTTTAAACTCGTACCGTCGTGCCTCGTTTTGAATTGAGGACACATTCATGTCTCCTAACTTGGGACATCCTTAAATTAGGAGGGTTCTATAATAGCTAGATCCTAAATGTCATCCTAAACTCGGTATGCTGCTCAGCCAGTGGTTCCCAGTCATAGTTGCCAGTAACAGCTGTGCAGCCTACTGGCTGATGCAGTCACATTAAAAGGAGTAAATATTGATGGTTTGACACATGGCAGCAGGGGAACGGGAAGAGGCACGTGGAGGAGACGATGGAGGAAGTGCTGGCCTTGCCCCGAGAACACATTCCTCACATAGAACCGTACACCTCGGGATTTATTAGCTCCACAATCCTTTTAACGCAAGCTTTCTGTTTTCCAATTAGCAGATTATTAGTTCTGTTAGGAAACAGAGAGAGAGAGAGAGAGAGAGGATTACTGCTTTATTTAAATGCGTTGGCTTTGTAGCCACGAGTTATTGCACAACTTTGTACTTAAACAGGCAGGAGGAAAGTCTTCTGATAATTGGAAAGGCTCACGGGTCGGGAGAGTTGTGTCTGTGTGTGTGTGTGTGTGTGTGTGTGTGTGTGTGTGGAAAATAATGTTGGTGTATCAGTTAGTGTGCCACCAAAGTAGAACATTAATTATTATTAACAGAAGTGGCATAATATATTCATAACTATGTTATTATTACTGTATAATCACCTGAAACTAAGCATCTTTGTGTTTCCGCCATGTTTCTACAGTGGCTCAGAAGGGACAAACTAAAGTCTGACACACTCTATGCTGACACAGATCAGCATAGAGTCTGACTGAGGTAACTTATTGTCAGCTATTTTATTGTGAATGGGGAATTGTCGCTCAATTAGTTACAATTAGAGTGTATATGTAAAGGGCTTTTATTGTGAAAGGTAAGAACAGAAGGGGTGGATCTGTCCACGTTGAAAGGAATAATAAAGTTCAGAAAATCGACCCTCTCCCACAAAACAATCTTCTTTTTTCTTTTTTTTGCTGCTTACCCTTGACAAAAATAACAGTTTGAAAAAACAAAATATAAAAAAAGACCTCAAGGGGTTTGGGATTAAGGCATTTATTTGCGGCTGGAGAATGAACGCATTCTGCCAACGAGGGTCCTCACGATTCGAGAAACGTCTACGAACGCGTCGCTGTGTGAAGGTCTGTGAGCTGAGACATCTCTTAACTTCACAGCTCTAAGAAATGATAAAGCGTCACACACATACACACACACACACCCGCAGTGTGTCTACGTGTGTGTGTGTGTGTGTGTGTGTGTGTGACACGCAAACACAAACACACTGGCACGGACTGACAAAAACCTCCCCGCGGAGATGAGAGCCACAAAAAAAGATGCAAGGAGTGCGGGGAGTGACAGCAGAAACCAAGGTACGAAGAGAGAGAAAAAAAAAAGGGAAGGCGACATGAAACAGAGAGGCGTGGAATAGCAAAGTAAAAAAAAAATCCACCCTCCTACACACGTACATTATGTTGTTTTCTTTTTCCCCCTCTCGGAAACGATTGAGGGAGGCGAAACCGCGTGCAGAGTGAACGATGGATTAAAAGACAGACTGGAGGAAAAGAAGCTGATGAGAGGGAACCGGCTAATGCTTCCTCCGTCACTTTTCCCTTCAGTCAGGCTCCGAGAGATTCGGTTTCTGCCTCCACTGATTAGGCAGCAAGTCGAGGAAACAGCAGAGAGAGAGAGAGAGAAACGACTGACTGATGTCTTTGTTGCTCTAATCGCAAAATGTGCAACTTTTCTTTGCAACAAACATTACTAAGGAGGGGTTTGGTTTGTTTCGCTCAGCTACAAGTGCTAATTATTAGAATAACGTGCATGATGTAGTATCAAGATATAAAGTTTTCAAGCTCCAAAAAAACCCCCTAGCTGTAAAGCTGAAAAAAGTAAGTATAAATGTGCTCCTCTCTCTCTCTCTCTCGCTGCAGGACTACAGCCCCGGCCACAATTATTGACTTTAAGATGGGATCGCCATGGTAACAGGCCAGCAGCGAACCGGATCAACCCCCCCACCGGCATTCAAGGCTGTGAGCTCGCGGCACTTTGCCTCAGCTGGCTCGACCTGAAGCCGCGGTCGGAGATAACGGGGAGCACGACGACCGTTATCAACTTTCTTTTGTGTCGAGGTAGAGAGGCTTTTCATCCCCCTGCACGCGCTCATAGGAAGGAGGCGTCGGGGCGCCATTTTGACGTCCCGAGATGGACTGATAGCGTGCCGCCTTGAAGAATAGAAAAAGTATTATGACAGAATATAAGGCCAGAGAGGAACGCTGGCGGACTAATTGTGTCAAGTGAATATATTATTTTAGCACTCAACGCACTCTAAATGGGAGAGGCCTTTAATTACTTTTTGCACACAACTCAAAAGATGGGAAAATACTATCAAATTGTTTATTTAAATCAGTATACCAGTATATGGAAATGAGAGTAAAGAGTAATAATAATACAATTAACTACTTGTGATTTTATAGAAGTCTTCTTTTAGAGCCGGCAGAGGCAAAGGGCCCAGAGAACACTACAAACACATTCTCAAGTTCAGTGAGAGCAAAAACAACCTTTGCGAATTTAAAATAAAACTGCGTCCTTGCTCAGATTTGTCCCGTTCAGTTTGCACTTCTGGAGTCGCACTGCAGTTCAGTCGTGTTCCCCTCAGCTGAGAATCTGCATCGCTCCGAGAGAATATAGGCAGGAAGCGCTCTCTCCCTCCGACAAGAACTTCTTACAATTCTGGCACCGAGGGCCGGGGACGCATTTAGAAACTGCTCCTGACCGAGTTAAGCGTGCAGCAAAATTCACTTTGGCGAGCCAGCCAGGTTAAAAGAAAGCCACCTTTGTGACGCCGAAGACGCGTGGCTTTGGGCTCAATATGCCTGATCTCGCCTCATCTGGACACGCCCATCTGGACACGCCCCTGTGGATATGCCCATCTGGACACGCCTCTTGGGTTACGCCTCTTGGGTTACGCCTCTTGGGGGTTACGCCTCTTGGGTTACGTCTCTTGGGTTACTTCCCTCTGGGCACGCCCCTCTGGAGACACCCCTTTGGATACGCCCCTCTTGATATGTCCCTTTGGATACGCCCCTTTTGTTACGCCCCTCTGGATACACCTCTTGGGTTACGTCCCTCTTGATACGCCCCTTTGGATACGCCCCTTTTGTTACGCTTCTCTGGATATGCCCCTCTTGATACCCCTCTTTGGATTCGCCACCCCTTTTGTCACACCCCTCTTTGGATACGCCTCTTGGGTTACACCCCTTTTGTCACACCCCTCTTTGGATACGCCTCTTGGGTTACGCCCCTTTTGTCACACCCCTCTTTGGATACGCCTCTTGGGTTACGCCCCTTTTGTTACGCCCCTCTGGATACGCACAAACTCACACACACATCCAAGAGCACACAGCGAATGAGACGGAGAGAACCGGAACCACTTTAGAGCGACAGGGACCAATTGCGTAACATTTAAACGGATGCAAGCCTTCGGCGGAACAGATGAGGTCATTTCCAGTGTTTTTCGGACCCCCCCTCCCCACATCTTCTGGATATCAAACTGAGATCACAGCCTGGTGCGAAGTGGACTCTTCACATCTGAATCCTCCATTCAGCGAGAGACGTAAGAGGAAGCAAGACAGACTTTAGAGTCACACAATCAGACCTGCTACTCCCAATTAGGCGTTAAGGCGGCGCTGCAGCGGGAGAGGAAACGCACCCCCAGCTTCAGTTCATGTCAAAGGAGAGGCCCATCCTGAAGATGTGTGTGTGTGTGTGTGTGTGTGTGTGTGTGTGTGTCGGGGAAAGAGGGGAGGGGGAAACACACACTTTATAGGGTGTACACGCGATACTGAAGGCTGGTAACATGAAAACCCGGAGAGACGATCAAGCTGCCTTTGATTTAAAGAAGCTGTACATTTAAGAGGACGTGGAAACTGCCTGAAACACAGCACGACAAATCCATGTTCTCTTTTCCCTCTTTTAAAAAAAAAATGTTCTTCTTGATGTGTGAGCCGCACCACCGGAAGGGCATGAATATTAAAAAGGCAGCCATGACCACAGGGAAATTATTTTAAAAAAAAAGAAAAAAGCAGCTATCAAAGTTAAACTTAATACGTATTTTGGAATACTGTAAGATGAAATGCAACGTCGTATTTCACTTATTTCCCCTTCTCTCCTATCCACTCAACCCTCCTGTGGCTCCTCCCATTTATCTTATCAGGTGAAGTCTATTTTATTCATCTGGGCCAAATATTACAAATCACAAAGGGCCGTGCAGCTCCTCTGAAACTTATCTACGAAATGACCTCTTACGTGCTTATAGAAATTGATACGAACAACACGCGCAGATAAACTTTACTTCATTGCGAAGTCCATTTTGACCTAAACAATGCAGCATTTGACAATACTAACAAAAAGGCTTCGTGGGCTCCCATTCGTCGTTTTTAAGAGTTACGTCGGTCCTCTGGAATCCGCCGTGGTTTGTACAGCATTTAAAATGTCCTGCTTTAGTCCTCTCTCTCTCTCTCTCTCTCTCTCTCTGTATCGATCGCTCGGAAGCACAGCGGAGACGTAGTAATAATAATAAGCAGAGGGAGACACTGAAAGCCGGACACTGAAAATAACCACTCTTCTGAGAGCTGAGGTCAAAGGTCACCCGACACCAGTAATCAGGCTCGGTGTGATTCGGAGCAGTGCTCTCCCCTGTCCTCCCACTCGCTCTCTTTGTCTCTTCTTTCATTTTTATTTGTGCTGTTTTAAATCTTGTGTTTTGAGAGACGTAAAAGGACGTTTGCATTAATGAGTCATTTAAAAAAAAAAAAGGAAACTCTAAATTCACATTGATTGAATCCCCATTGTATACATTTACCCTTCTTATCACTTATACATGTGAGTATATGTGTTAATTTCATTTTATTGAAAGCTACAACTTAATAAATTAAATATTTATTGTGCAAATTGGATTTAAAAAACACCTTTTTCAGCTACATCTTGTATTTAAACCAGTCAAGCAGACAATCTGGCACATAATAAGCAGCCTGTGGACTTAATTTCCCCAATGTCTATTGGCTGAATAACATTTTTCTCACAATGTCACAAAACCATGATTACTTTCAGGACATCAAATCCAAATGAAATTGTTTTGAATACATCAACTGGCAAAAAAACAGGATCAACCCAAATGGAGACACCAGCTGTTAGTTGTCTTCACCGTTGTTTTGCACAGACGTGGCGGCCATGTTTTCATGTAACATGCTAGTTTGTGAACAGCCTCCCCAGCAGCCCGGCTCCTCACGGGGGAATTACCGTAAATGAGAGAAGAAACCCAGCTGGACGCAGGTGTCCTGTATCAACCTGCTCCATTATTCCGACGGGCGTCCCTCTTCCTCATCCACCTCTTTGTCTTCATCTCCTCCTCCTCCCACTTCTGCCACCTCATCCCTCGCCACATCTTCTTCTGTCTCCACATCCTGCTCTTCTAGCATCATCTTTCACCCCCCCCCCCCCCCCTCCTCTTTATCTTCATCTTCCACCGTCACCTTGCTTCTCCACCTTCTTTGTCTCGTCCCTCTCTGACTTCACTGCCTTGTCTACCTTCTTTGTCCGTTTTTTTGCCATCTCTCCTCCTTCCTTCCTCTCCTCCATCCTTCCAAAAACAAACTCCCCTCTTTGACAAGTGAAAAGGTTTTTTGTTGTTGTTACCTTTCTCGCAGGTGGCTCCTCCGTAACTGGGCAGACAAAGACACACAAAGGAGTTGATCTCGTCGATGCAGGTTCCTCCATTCTGGCATGGATTAGACTGGCAGTCGTCGATGTCTAGAGGGAGAGAGAGAAAGACGAATCAGGCGACACACACACACACACACACACACACACACACACATAATATACCAAACGTCAACCTTTTTAAATACCCTGCAATAGCTTTTTACTGAACAACCCCCCCACCCCCCCACCCCCCCACCCCTCTGGCGGGATCAAACTTTTTTTTTGGGGGGGGGGGGGGGGGGGGGGGTGGAGAGATTAGAAGGAGTTTTCTGAAAGAAGTTCTAATTAAAGCGAATTTGATTGAACTTCATCAGTGAGCGGTTTTGGGATGCGCCCAAGCGCGCGATGCTAATTGCAATGTGTTTGCAGGACGTGGTGCAGGAGCGAGGGAGAGTGCGGAGTGGGGTTGCAAGGTAGAAAGGGCGAGAGAGAGAGAGAGAGAGAGAGGGAGAGAGAGAGGGAGAGGGAGCATTCATCCTCAACAGCAACCCGCCGTGTTGCCACTAGCTCCGTAACCGGTGTGCAAATCCATCTTAATGTATGTGCAGAAGTGCCCCAAACATTGTCAGGCGGGCACCTCTTTGATGCAATCCCAACATCAAGAATAAATGTCTGGGCGCGACGTGCACACTCACATGCATATTCACACATACACACACACACACACACACACACACACACGTATTTCGCAGAGGCGTCGCAGGGGTGAGAGTTCTCAATCTGTTGAAAAATGGTAGCTGTATTTCTCCGGCTGATCTGTGCCTGGGGGCAAAATCATTAAAACTGCAGCTGGTGATCCGCAATCCTCTGCCATCAACCGCAACTGAGTGAGTCCCTCAGGGTGGGGGGGGGGGGGGCTTGGCAAGAGGTCACGGGAGAGGAAAGAGAGGGGAGGTGAATGAAGAGGCGGGTGGTTGTCGGAAGAATGATGCGGGGATATAGAGATGCTCCAAAAAAAAACAGACCTCTCGAATGAGAAGGAGAGGTATAATGAAAACACGGGGAGAGGGTGATGCCGAGACGACTCTGGGAAGTCGGCGAGTTCCAGGGTTTTGGATTACAGAGGCTCTGCAGGCAGACAGCGTTCGGGGCGGAAGGAGTCTGTTCGGATAAGACGGCGTGACAGCTCCATCGCTGGTGCTGCGCTTTGGGGGCTGGATGGTATTAAAAGGCTAGAGTTTGATGCAGGAGGCGCCGAGACCCAGCCAGAGGAGTCGGGAGCGAGACGGCGCTTGTGTTTGTTCGGTGTGTGTCGTTGCGTATTTCGTCTGCCTGGGCTGGGAAAATAAAGTATGAACAGAGAGTTGACTAACACAGCAGGGATAGCGAGACATGCCGCACGACGGGAAATGAGTTCTGAGTCTGGTTCAGATGATCCGACGTCAAGCGGAGGGGGGATACACATTTTTTTAGTGTCAGCAAAAGCAAAACGCTGAATGAATTGACTACAATTGATGCTTCGCTAAGCCTCGCCCCCTCCGCTGCCATCCCATCAAGCTGTCAGAGCTACCGCGGAGTCCTCACTGTCACTAACTGCACTCCTTGAATAGGTATTACTTGTTTTTGGAAGAGTGCACATTGTGTTTGAAGGATACATCCAGAACGTAAGAGCCAGATGGTTCTGGTTGCAGCCGAGGACCGATGCCACCCTGTGATTGGCCAGTGTGTGTGTTTGAGGGGGCGGGATTTAGTTAAAGGACAAACAGGGGAATCGAGTCATAGAAACGTGTCTGAGGAAATGAAGCCGCCTGCCGGTGTGACATTTCTTTCTTCCTATTTCCTTTTTTTTACAATAAATGTGAGACGGAGCCTCCGGTGCAAATAAAACACGTACGGGTGGTCAAAAGAGATTAATATGACCCCAAAACAATCTATTTTAAATACAGAACCCCGGATAGACCCTCCGAGGAACTTACCCGCGTAATTAAAATAGGATGCACGATAGACCCTGAAATATCGCTCCCTCGACAGCAACAGACGAGCAGGTTGCCAGAACAGCCACCGGGCCTCATTAAGCACGACGGCACCGGGTGAAGGAGCGGAAGGAAACCCTCTGGATTTCAGGAGCGCGGGGGTTAATAAAGTACAACTCTGAACATCAGCTATTAGAGGAGCTCCTGCGGTAGGCAGGTGGATCTTCGCTGTCATCGGAAACCGACACAGTGACACTCTCTGGACGCTGGAAGCTGGCGCGGACACACCCGTCTCCAGATGTGAAGAGAAAAGTCGAGCACGAAGGTGCATCGATAGATACCAAAAGTGCACCGTGTGGCCGTGACGACGCCATCGTTCCTCAGTGACCAGTCTACCTCGCCTTGAAGGGGGCCCGGAGCGCAGCCGGCCCGTCCACTCAAAGTCCACTCGACGCCCACTCGGCACAACCGGCTTAATGAGAGTATCCATTCAACTTAAGCAGGTGGCGGCGTGTGTGTGATTTCTGTATTTGGGCATTAGTGTGTGTGTGTGTGTGTGTGTGTGTGTGTGTGTGTGTGTGAAGTACAACAAAATCCGGCCTGGGCACTAGTTCAGTCTCCAGGGAGTCAAGGAGAGTGGCGCTCCACTTATCTGCTGGCAGAGAATTGGATGGAGGGATAAACTGGTGCCAGCCACCGGGGGGCGTGTGTGCGGGGGGGCATGTGTGTGTGTGTGTGTGTGTGTGTGTGGGGGGGGGGGGGGGGCGGTAGCTTTTTCTTTTCTTTCTGGTTCTTTATTCATTATTACACATTATTATTATTCTTCGGGGGCGAGGCAGACACAGATATGAAATTGGGGAATGTTTGATTACAGGATAAATATGTAACCGGCTCTTGTTGTTTATCCCCGCCTCTCCCTCTCCCTCTGTGTGTGTGTGTGTGTGTGTGTGTGTGTGTGTGTGTCTATGTATAGCCGGAAAACGGAGATAGAGGAACACGGGGGATGATAGCGAGACGGCAGTCAGGCTAACCGGGGGTGGTGTCGGTTGAGGGAGTATCTGGAGGCTTACTGCAGGCATGTGTCGAGACCAGGGTATGAATAATTGAAAAGAGAGAGAGAGAGAGAGAGAGAGAGAGACCTCGGGTCAGCCTTCCACCATTTCCCTTTTGGGATTAAAGTCAGTTGAAAAGACCAAATAAAATGTCTCTTAACGGTGTATTCGTCTGAGCCCCCCCCCCCCCCCCCCTCCTCCTCTCGTCCCTCCCGATCCTGACTTTGGGTCTTTTTTCCTACTTTACAACGTGGGAGATTTACGCTTTTCAATCCAACGCTTTTCAATCCATAACCCGGGCCGAGGCGTTTGGGAACGCTCGGGACGAATGAAAAGTAAACAGCTCTTTCTCCGTTTTATAAACGAGACCTCAAACGCAATCAGGAAGAGGCCAGCAGAGAGAAAGAGAGAGAGAGAAAGAGAGAGAGGGAGAGAGAGAGAGAGAGAGAGTCCACTCAGAGGGTAATAAAATCTTGGAGAAAATAATCAATATTTTAGCCAAGGACTGTGATGCATTAAAACATGGTATATTATATCTAATAACTGCCATAAAATAAAGTAGGTCATGGTTATATATATATATATATATATATATATATATATATATATATATATATACATATATTTATTTATATATATATATATATATATTTATATATATATATATATTTATATTTATATATATATATATATATATATATTTATTTATATATATATATATATATATATACATATATATATTTATTTATTTATATATATATATATACCTGCAAGAGAGGGAACGTCCCAAACCTTCTGCTGGTTGTAGGAAGTGATTTTTTGTTGTTGAAAAAGTCCAAACTTTTTGTCAACTCTCCAAGATAATAACCAACTCATTACATAACGCCTCTTTGTGGAGAACATCCCGTGCTCACGTAACGAGGCAGGATCCGGACCAGCGTATAGTGGACGATTTCCAGAGGATTTAAGAGGCTTTTCTTCATCTCCGGATAACACGTGTTCCCTTTAAATCACATACCGGGACGCTAAGTGAGTATTAGAGAATCCTGAGAGGGCTATGGATTAATTAAAAGACACACTTTAGACACAAATGACAACATAAAAGCGCGGCTCGACGGATCTGAAGGCTTTTAAGGCGTCGATTGAGGGGCACGAGGCGTGATGAGATTCCTGTCTCGGCCCCCGAAGATTGATAAAAATCCAAGAGTTTTTTTTCATTAAAGGTACGACGAGCAAAATTCAATACATTCTGACACTAGACTATTAGGATAATTAAGTCTACGGCCGACAGTTTAATTTCTCGCGATCGAAGGAGGACTTTATAGGCCTCGAAAAACAGCTTCACACCAGAGTTTTCTGCATTTCTTTGTATTATCATAGTTGATAATAAATCAAAATGTATTACTGTCTCAGTGAGATTAGGACTAAGATCAATATACGTGTAGCATAGTCTTCTCCACAAGATGTCTGTATCCTTATCCGTCCTCACGGCTCATTAAAATAAACTAATTGACTTCTTTTGGTCATCGTTTTTTGATTTGTGCATCAGTGAGTTGTTTCGCAAAATGTTCTATTCTCTCCTCTGAAATAAAAGCGCACGTTAGAGCGAGGAGCATTTAAGATATATATACATATTTTTTTTACTTGGCATTTGTTGGCTTTGACACAAAAGTAGCAACAATTTCCTGCGCACGGGTTTTTAAGAGGTTCAGTCTGCCTGTGATATTAAGGATACATCTGTGTTTAGCTTCTGAGAGAAAGTACAGAGGCCAGCTGCTCATTTTGAATGTCAAAACCGCTGCGAACATTCATATCAAAAAGGGCAAGATTGCAGCTATTTGCCTGACAACCTAATAGCTGGGTTTTTTTCAGCACGGTGACTTTTCAGTTCATTGTTTTAAAAAAAAAGCTGTTTCATTTTTGAGGAGGACGGAGAGTCTCGTTTCCGGGAAAGTAACTCAGGCGTAATTACTTCGGCAAACCAGATAAAAAGTGCTGCATTAAAAGGCGGGTCCATAGTTTCATTTGATTTTTTTCCATTCTGGAGTTTGCCAGCTGCTTTTCTTATGTATTCAAATATATAGATCTATCTATCTATCTATCTATCTATCTATCTATCTATCTATCTATCTATCTATCTATCTATCTATATATATATATATATATATATATATATATATATATATATATTTATATTATATTTATATATCTATTTATATATATCAGTCTCCTATATAGATCTATATATATATATTATATATAGATCTATATAGGAGACTGATATAGCTGCTTCAGTTCCTGGTCAGAAAGGGCTGTATGACAGAAAGGTAAAGCGGTGATAATACTTTATTAAATGTACTTTATAGTAAAACATACACCTAAACTGATATTGATTTGTTTGGATGGGCCTTTTTATTTTTAGTGCTCAAAATACGTTTTTATGAAGCCTTTATATATATATATATATATATATATATATATATATATATATATATATATATATATATATGTCTCTCTTCACACCCACCAGACTCCGTTGGCGAAAAATATGTATTTCCGCCTTGCAGCACACGGGAGCATAAATACAAACCCACTTGTGCCAGCGCTCATATTATTCACAACCTTATTGATCAGCTCACTCTGGTGTAACCGACGGCTCGGCTTTTATGCTAACGGCCCGAGCTTCCGTTGCAAAACACGGATGGAGTCGACCTTTTTCCACGTGAATGAAAAGACGAAAGGACGGCAATAAATTAAATAATAATCAATTCATCATGCAACTACGCACGTGCAGATGCTATATATATATATATATATATATATATATATATATATATATATATATATATATATATATATATATATATATATATCGTCCGTCCACACCAAACTTCTGTGGGTTGGCGGGCACGGTTTGCCAGTTTGTCGTAACGGAGCCGTAAGAAAAAAAAGCAAATGTCTTCTCTGTAGACTAAATGCCAGCAGATCAAACAGCAGTCTGATCAATTACAGGGAGAACCTTTTGAACCAGTAAATGCCACCTGGAGACTTCACATCTGACAAGGTGGTGGTACAATCACTCTCTGTGACACACACACACACACACACCGATACAGGAGTGTGTGCAGCCCCCCCCCCCCCCCTCCCCCCCCCCCCTTATCAACCAACAGCAGTGACAGATCTGCTCACGCTTTCTTTTTCAAAAGTTCCCCTAATTGCCTCCGACCCGCAGCGGACATTGTGTACAAAATAAATGTGACATGACAATCCTGTAAAAATGGAGGCTTTTGAAATGGAAATGTTTTTGTCACACAAAGTTTTTTTTGAAAATTTTTATTTGCTGAAAGGCCTCTTTGTGTTTTGTCATCTTTTCATTGTGCGAGACCCCGAATGATTGACTTCCTTTTTGCTAGCTGAGGGGCTTTGACATTTCCGCGCCCTTCTGCAAAGATGGATACCTTTCTATTGAACCGCCACTCGTCCAAACAGGCACGGAAGCTCAATTGACCACGTTGGGTCGTGTCAATAACTACAATGCTTGTGTGTGTGTGTGTGTGTGTGTGAGCGTGCACAAGCATCGGCGCTTTGAGAATACATTCTAGCAGGCGTTCATCATACAAGTACCATCCGTTAAAAGTCTTTTGGTTGCAACACGGAGGCTTGAGAAACAAAATGGTCGACTTAGAAGGAAAGATTCCTGCCCATAATAACTGCAGCATCGGCGTCGCGTAGAATAAAGATAGGTTTACGACATACGCAGTAGATGCTGTAAAAGTGGGTCCTTTCGTGTTCTTCTTAATCTCCGCGATACTTAGAAATCCTCGTGGATCGTGGGTTGAATTCAGTTTTTATACATAGTGGTATGAGAAGAAAAGAAATCCTACACAATTCCACCATTTCACCCTCCGCTTTAGAAGGATATACAACCGCACGCCGAGGACGATGAAGTAGTCGTCGTTGTCGTCTGTGCACGCAGTTTACCGCAGAGTCCCCGTCCTTCAGCTGTGTTTGGGTTACAAAGGGATCAGGATCAGCCGGGACAAGAGGAAACAGACAGACTACCCAGCAGCTGTCGTACAGCCAGATGCTCCGCGCTGCTCTCCGCTAGTCTATACCTCACCGCTAGTCTATACCTCATCGTTAGTCTATACCTCACCGCTAGTCTATACCTCATCGTTAGTCTATACCTCACCGCTGGTCTACACCTCATCGTTAGTCTATACCTCACCGCTAGTCTATACCTCACCGCTAGTCTATACCTCACCGCTAGTCTATACCTCATCGTTAGTCTATACCTCACCGCTGGTCTACACCTCACCGCTAGTCTACACCTCACCGCTAGTCTACACCTCACCGCTAGTCTACACCTCACCGCTAGTCTACACCTCACCGCTAGTCTATACCTCACCGCTAGTCTACACCTCACCGCTAGCCTATACCTCACCGCTAGCCTATACCTCACCGCTAGTCTACGCCTCACCGCTAGTCTACACCTCACCGCTAGTCTACACCTCACCGCTAGTCTACACCTCACCGCTAGTCTACACCTCACCGCTAGTCTATACCTCAACGCTAGTCTATACCTCAACGCTAGTCTATACCTCAACGCTAGTCTACGCCTCAACGCTAGTCTACGCCTCAACGCTAGTCTACACCTCAACGCTAGTCTACGCCTCACCGCTAGCCTACACCTCACCGCTAGTCTACACCTCACCGCTAGTCTACGCCTCACCGCTAGTCTACGCCTCACCGCTAGTCTACACCTCAATGCTAGTCTATACCTCAACGCTAGTCTACGCCTCACCGCTAGCCTATACCTCACCGCTAGTCTACGCCTCACCGCTAGTCTACGCCTCAACGCTAGTCTACGCCTCAACGCTAGTCTACGCCTCACCGCTAGCCTACACCTCACCGCTAGTCTACGCCTCACCGCTAGTCTATGCCTCACCGCTAGTCTATGCCTCACCGCTAGTCTATGCCTCACCGCTAGTCTATACCTCACCGCTAGTCTACACCTCACCGCTCGTCCCGGACGCAAGTGCATCCTGGCGTCTCGTAGATGTTTGTAAGAGTCACGCAGCAAGAAAGATTCATCTTAATTCACATGTTGCGATGTGGCTACACAAGTGTGTCACCGATATGTGTGTGTGTGTGTGTGTGTGTGTGTGTGTGTGTGTGTGAATGTTTTCAGACAGGTCCTTCGCTTTGGTTGATGGCGCTTCTGCAACATTCGAAACAGCCTGGGAAAATGTAATGAGGTAAAGTGTCACAACATCTCACATCGCTCTGCAAGCCCTCAGCGCTGACAGTCTGACTCCACTCACTGTGTGTGTGTGTGTGTGTGTGTGTGTGTGTATACTCGCTGGCTCCAGCCTCGGTCTGTTTATATTTTGTGTGGGAAGAAGGTTGGAGGCGGGGGGGGGGGGGGGCAAGCAGTCAGTCTCCGTGCAGGAGAGAGAAGGAAACTGGAGATCGTGTTAACACAATGAATAGTTCCAGAGGATCAAAAGAAAAGCCGTTGTTTTATTTATTTGTTTTCCTCTTCATCGCTCCTTCTCTCTCTCTCTCTCTCCACAGTCATGTCCTCCTTCTCTCGCCTGCCTTCTCTACTTCTTTTTTCTACGAGCCGTGCACTTCCGAGTCTCGTCACCTTATATTTCCTCTCCCTCCCTGTGGGGATCTCTTAATGGCTTTAAAGTGTACCCTCCTTTGCCCCGTGGGGGGTCTTACCGGGCTAATTTCCTTTGAGTCAGGAGGGTTTTACAGGTGTCCCTTTGGGGCGCCCGGTGTTAGCGGCGGTCGAGTGGGGCTTTGGCCGGTTCCTCGACATCTTTATCGTCCCGAACCACCCGGGGTGTGATCATTAACACACCTCAGCTCAGCTTAGATGGGCTACACGTCTACCTCTTGGATGGATTGCTCATGCTATTACTTTCCTCTCCCTCGCCGTCCCTCCATCCGTCTTCCTCCCTTTCTTCCTTCCTTTATTCCATTTTTCACCTCTCGGCTTCCTTCTTTGCATCCTTTCTTCCTTCCCTTTTCCACCCTTTCCGATGATTTGGTTGCTATCTCCTTTCCGTTCCTTCCCTTTGACCTTCCACCCCCCCTTTTATCTTTCCTATTCCCTTCCCTTGCTTCCTCATTTCCTTATCTTTTGGTCCTTACTTCTGAGAGCATACACACTTAAAAAAATACAATAGCGCTACTCTTAAAGTAGAGCAGTTCCCCAGAGGGGTGAATGACAGGCTATTCTCTGCCTCCTGTCGCTATTTCTGACATACTTAAAGAGGAAATAGTAAAGTGGAATTATCTATTTTTTCCTTACTGCTGTCAGAATCAATTAATCACGGACAGTAAAATGATATAAGGATGCGTTTCTGAATAGAAGCAGCTCTGATGATGAATCTATTTATATCTATTTCTAAAAAGAAATGTCTCGTGAACCAAACAAGCAGCTTCTGAGGAATAAAAAAGAAGAATTATTGACTATTTTTTTTTTTACGGTCCATCATACTCCGTCCTGGTCAAAGACTTTATCCTCTCAATCATCTTCGCTCTTCCTCTTTCATGCTTTCTCGCTTCATCTCTCTCTCTCTGTCTCAGTCTTGTATCCTTCTTTCTTTTTATTTTTAGGTTATTTTTTTAATCTCTGGCCCGCTACCATGGAGAAAAATCCACTTTGTACGGTTATGTGAGGTCACTAGAGCGTGTGCAGTGTGTGTACATGTGGGTGTATAAAATGGAATGTTTGGCCATTTCCTGGTTCACAAAGAGGATTTAAAAAAAAGTTGATTTTCCAATAATAATATTTATTGCCACAGTTCAGCTTTTCTACTCTCCTGCCATTCCATCTCACACCCACCTCCTCAGCCTATTATGTACACCTGTTAGCCACACCCACCTCCTCAGCCTATTATGTACACCTGTTAGCCACACCCACCTCCTCAGCCTATTATGTACACCTGTTAGCCACACCCACCTCCTCAGCCTATTATGTACACCTGTTAGCCACACCCACCTACTCAGCCTATTATGTACACCTGTTAGCCACACCCACCTCCTCAGCCTATTATGTACACCTGTTAGCCACGCCCACCTCCTCAACTCATTCACTCTCACCTGTTAGCCACACCCACCTCCTCAACTCATTCACTCTCACCTGTTAGCCACACCCACCTCCTCAGCTCATTCACTTATTTTACTTTGTGTGAAATCACAGCTATTTTCTTTTTTATTATATGTTTTTAACGATCTACTGGCTCTTTTGAAAGAAAAGTGTGTTACAAACAAATTATTATTATTATTATTATTTACACCCACCACATCAGCATCTTTGAGTTATTATTATTATCAGCTCATTAACTCTCACCTGCCACTCTATTCCACCTACTACCTTTAGTATTTAACAGTCTCACACACACACTCACTGCCAGATTGTTTCAAGTTTCAAGACTATTTTGAGCTATGTGTGCGTCCATTGCTGCACTCTCACACTCTCAATGTAGCATATATACGTGTGTGTCCCAGTGTGCAGGTATGTGTGTGTGTGTGTTTCTGGATACACACCTCCTGTGTAAAACCCAGTTCCCCGTCTCCATGGGAAATCAATTTGTCCCGCTTTCTATGTGGCCATTCTTTATATGCTTCACTTCCTCTTACAGCTGTCACACAGTATATACAGTCACACACACACACACACACACACACACATACACACGCATGCATAATTATTCACTGTACCCGACGACTAAATTATAACGAGTAGTAAAGATGAGACAACTCAAGGTGGCAAGTGTGTGAATGTGTGTGTATGAGAGAGTAGAGGATATGTGTGTGTGTGTGTGTGTGTGTGTTTGAGAGAGACAGAAAAAAAAGATAAAGAGAGAGCAGTGAGCCCTTGCAACTTGGCCAGCAGCTCATTAATCTGTAGGTGTGTTTCTACCAGAGAAATACTGCATCCAACACACACACACACACACACACACACACACACACACACACACACACACACACACAGCAGCTCATTCTCATTCAACTCTGCAGGCGGTGTGTCCTTTGTTTCTCATTGTCCTGAGGAGTTTGGAGAGGAAGGAGCCGTCCACCAGTTTATTATTTGGAGTGAACAGAGTTCAAACGCACACTCGTACACATTGAGGCGTAATTTGCATGAGGTCGCGTGTGCGTGCCTCCACGTGTCCGTGTTTAGTTGCTGAATTTCTGTGTAAGTACATGACTGAAATGTGTGTATTGACCAGTTCTGAGTGTCTGTGTGTCTCTTATTGTGTGCAGGGCCAGGTACTGGTGGTGGGGGAGGACCCAGCCAATCACAATGCTGATTGAGCAATCCGATGGCGTGGATGAATTAACGAGGCGTGTGAATACGAGTCGGCCAATCAGGGCCCTTTAGGAGCCGCTCAGACACCGACAAACGGTGACAAACTGCCGGTCATCAATCAACACAAAAAGGACACACGCGCTGCTGTTTCCCCACACACACACACACACACACACACACACACACACACGTCACAGCCGAGCCCCTGAGTCATGCGTTGTTATATGGTTGTCAGGATGCTTTAGTTGTTTAGAAGAGAGCAACGTGTTTGATTAAAGACAAAATCTACAACGTGGTGTTTATGCATACCATAAATAAGACCGTAGCCAGGCAGGTTGTTTACCCTGTTTTCACTCTTGATGCTAAGCTAAGCTAACCGGCTTCTGATGGTCGAGACACGTCTACCGTGCAGACGTGAGAATAGTTTCAGGTCTAACTCTCAGCAAGAAGACTGAATAAATGCACGAAACGCGGTTATTAATTGGATTAATCACGCAAACGCAAAAAAGGTGCACACAACAGCTCCGGGTTCCTGGAGGTATTTTTACCAAGAAAAAAAAGGGAATATATTTGATTTGAAATAACACCAGAATGTTCAACCGATCCGCATCGTTGTAACGTGAATAATCAAACTGTTCATCGTGACGTGAATCATTGCAGAGGAAAAGAAGCAGCAGCAGCCGGTGGAAAACCCCGACGGCGTGTTGACGTAAAGCGCCCGGAAACCCGGAGGATTTGGGATCCAAACACATAAATCCGTTCCGTCGTTAATGAAGGGCTGGATGTAATGCCCTGCGGGGGGGGGGGAGCGGCGTGGCCCCCCCTCTTTTCCATCTGTCCTCCTCTACGCAGCCTCGCAACTCACTGAGGATCCATCTATCTGCAGATTCTCTCCTCCTTTTCTTCGCATCGCACTTCTTTCTTTCACCTCGAGCTCCGAGCACGCCGGCTTTCACTCCCCTGAAGCTACAACGAGACCGCCGTGATCCTCATCTCTCCCCTTCCATCCTCTTTGACCTCATCGCTCAGATATGTGGACACACTGGGGGGGGGGGGGGGATGATATTAATAGACGCAACCTCATGAATCTTTCACGCTCCATCATATGAGCTGATGTGAGAAGAGTGGGTCTCCCAGGATGAATGAGTTAATACAGGAGTCCATAACATGAGTTATGCATTAGCTCTTCATATAGTCTTGGGTACATATTGGTTTTATATACTGTAAATGGCCCCAAACAGGTGTGTGTGTGGCCAGATATGTGTGAGAGGAAGATATTTATACAAGTAAACAGGGAGAATATATTGTCTGCACACCTTTTGTGAGCATATTTGACAATGTTTGTGTATTCAGGTGATTTTTATGCATGAGTACAGAGGCATTTCTGTATGAATATTTGTGTTTGGCCTTTGACAGAAAAATACGGAGCGGGGGAGAGAAAGAGGTGGGAGAGGTTAGGGGGTTGCTGGGGGAGAATGAAGCGTGTGTTATGCTGGGGGGGGGGGGGGGGGGGGGGGCACTGGCTTGTCTTCAACCCCGATCTCTGCACTGCGCTGTGCTGGAGGTCCTGAGCAACGTGTTGGAGGAGAGAGAAACACGAGTGAACGAGTGATAGCAGGGTGTCGAGGACAATTATGGAGACAGGAAAATGTTGTTGGAGAAATAAATGTAAGGGAAGAGAGGGGGGGGGGGCATATTTTGTATTTATGTACAGAGTTGAGAGGGAGAGAGGGAGAGAAAACTCAGATCTACTCACCATGATTGGAAATGAGGTCGGAGAGTGTGGGGAGGTGCGCGACATACTATTAATAATAATAATAATAATAATGGAAAAAAAGCACCGGGTGGTCTTTCCTGTCGAGCAGAAAATCAACTAGAGGACATTGCTGTGCACACAGAGAGAGAGAGAGAGAGAGAGAGAGAGGGGAAGATTCATTAATTTAGCTGAAATTGAGCCGGGACTTCTTCAAACCACCGCCGGCGCGTGTGAATGTGAATGTTTACCGGAGTTTGTTGTGCGCTTGACAACAAAACTTGTCTCTTTTTGCTCCACATGCACACTCCGGTTGTTGTTTGCTGGAGTAAATAAAACAGATGAGGGCAGATAAAGAAGGAGGAGGAGTGAGACCGATGGAGAAAACGGAGGAGGCGAGATCCACACGGGGGGGGGGGGGGGGGGGGGGGGGGGTGCAGTGAGAAAGATGGATGGAGGGGGGGGGGGGGGGGGGGGACAGGGGTCGAACGACAGGATGAGATAACGGCGCGATCAGAGTAATTTCCTCCCCAATGAGAGGCCTCGACCTCGCCACGCGTTCCACATTTTAAAGTCCAGAGAGAACACGTGCGCCAGCTTCGGTGATCGAGGTCTTCCCGAAGAGCAAACAGCAGGCGGTCGGCAGGTGTTTGCCGTACTCGGTCGACACCGGCGGCCCCCCCCCGCCTCTCCGCTTAGTAAATGGACTAAAGATGGCGTACCGAGCGGCTCTCGGGGGCGCAAAAACGGTGCAAAACGACGTCGAGGGGCGGGGGGGGGGGGGGGGGTGAAGAAGAAAAGGAAAAGCTGTTTTTGCTTGTAATAAGTAAAATACAAAATCTGCCAATGGAAGAAGTGAAATATGAAACGTTATCAGTGGATGGGTAGAATTCGCGCAACAGGAGGCAATTTGTTTACTTTTCTTCCATTTTTTATTTTTTATTATTGTTTATATCTGTGAACAAATGTTCATTCCAGCTGTGAGGAAGGCAAATATAATTCATTCTTGTATCTCAGCGCTACGGCCATCAAACAGACGGGCTTTATCGAGGCTCATTAATCACTTCTGCTGCTGCAGGATCCAGATTGAACCCCAAAGTCCTGCTGATCAATGGCGCACAATAACCTAAACTTTTTTTTTTTAATAAGGGCGCTGCACATTACGGTCCACGCGTCTTTACTGACAGCCCTGAATCAATTTAAATTAAGTCAGGAACACAAGATGAAGCCAACGGCTTTCTGAAGATGAGGATGGAGCCGGAGCGCTAACATGGAGACGTACCCTCTCTCTCTCTCTCTCTCTCTCTCTCTCTCTCCACCCTCATAAATATGAACTACAGACCCGCAGTAGAAACATAGGCCATCAATAATGCAGCCGCCCAAAACGCTCCTCAAATAATTGCGGCTGCAAGCCGAGTCCCGGAGACAGCCTCCGAGGTGTGTTGCAGCCGCGTCGCCCTCGCTTTGCCTAAATAACCATTTTTCAACGTGGAGAGCATACTGGGGACACTGGTTTATGTGCTTCTACGTCGGCCGTAATGGGGCTAATGTTGGTCAACCGCGAAACGATGAAGTGAAGGAAGAAGAAGCCGTGGATGTGAACTGAAAACACGGCCTAATTCCTGCGTCGAGTCGTTCGAAAATTGTGGTCAAGCTTTTTTTTTTTTCTCTCTCTCTCTCTCTCTCGCTGTAACAAGCAATTAACCTCGTTGCCTCGGGCCGTAATTCATAACAAAAACATGAGATGTGCAGCTGTTTAGCGGCGTAATCAACGACACGACGCTTTAGTAACGCCGGGGAAAAGGCAATTAAACGCTCGTGAGAAAAAAAAGAAAAGGGCCGAAGGACGAGAGCCGAAGTAATCAGCAACCACCAAACGTGTGTTACGAGTGCGCCGGCCCGCCGACGTTCACGTTGAAACGGCATCATTTATTCCAAAGTGCCTCTTAAAAAAAATAAAAATAAACAAGTTTCGCCTCGTTCGATGACGAAAACCCCCCCGAAACCGCATCGACCGGAGCGAATCGTTACGCGTGCAGTTAACACGCATTCGCCACAAGATTGTGGATCGATCTCCGATAGCGTTAATGCACAGGCACACCTTAATGCTGCGTAATATCTGCTTTTTTTTGGGGGGGGGGATTAGAATTAACGGTTATTGATCATCGAAAAACCTGCCTCACATGACCTCTGACCCCCCCCCCCCCGTGACCTGTGACCTATATCAGTGCGCTGTGACCCGTGAAACCTCCACTCGGCCGGTTGTCTTCACCTGCGTGATTATCGATTATCGCAGAGCTCGAGAAGTCGGACTGACGAAGAGGTTCAACGAGCTTTGTGTCCTTTTACGATTCAAGAATGTCAAATAAATACCACATTTAAAAAAAAAAAGGGAAGAAAAAAACAACAACAGATGTTTTGTTTTTTTATAAATTGAAAATGAAATGCACGGCTGAACGACGAAGGGAACAGCAGGCGCTACGTTACGTCATGATAACAAAACCACATCAGCTGCGCCCCGGAGGTCAGACCGCAGACGTCACCACTTAAAAGAAGGGCGAGTTATTAAACATAAAACACGTGTTTTATGTTGTGATATTTACTGGAAATGACCAGCGAGTAGAAATCATTCGGCTCCCTGGCGACCTCCCTCCAGCCCGCTGCAACCTCATTTGTTATTTTGCACTTAATGAGAAGGTGATCGAACAGATAACTGATAATCAATGTTCAATCACAGCTCAATGGAACTGTTTGAGGGAACGTCTCTTCTTCTTCTCTTTATTTCCCCCGTTTCCAGTTTCCCTTCAACCAGCTGCTCTCCATCCCTTCAGGAAACCTGAGCATGGCTCCTCTGTGACCCATGTGTCCTTGCATGTGTCAGACACACACACACACACACACACACACACACACACACACACACACACACACACACAGCCACAGGCTCCCATCACACAGCTGAGAAGAAAAGATGAGCTGCCAACTACGGGGCATAAAAGTGACAACACACTTTCACAGAAGCACACACACACACACACGCACACGCACACAGCTGAGTGCATATAGCTCACAATCAGCAACCTCTGTCACAACTGGCTGACTCGCAGCATATGGATATTCCCAGCTTGATCCAAAACCACTGGACCCGACAGGAGCGCTCCTCTTGAATGCAGAAGTCGTGCTAACAAACGAGGCAAAGGACACAACACAGGCTGGGGCTTTCCTCCCTAAATCCTCACGTCACGCCACAATGACACAGCATTGTTCTGCACTGAGGGACCCCTGGGGCCCCACGGAGAGAGCGGAACCCCCCAACAGTATAGGGCCCATTGCAATACGTTCCCAAAGCCTCTCCTTTAATACACCTGTGTTGAAAAAGGTATTGCAACAACAAAGAAAACAGTTTCTATAGTTACACTCTTAGAGGTAAACCCAACTGCGTCATGGTTTTAATTGTATTGGGGGAAATAGTCAGTAGCAATCTAATTTATACTCTACTCAAGCTATTTAAAATAAGTAAACAATGGAATTAATCAAATGAATAAGGCCTATTCTTCTGTGGTGTTTTTCTTCTCATATGCAGATGATTGCTGGGTAATATGTATGTCGATGCCATTTTTCACGTTCTACGGTTCGCTAGGTTAAAAATCTGTCAAGAGCCTTTTTTCCGAAATAAAAAAAAAGAGAAAAGAATATAACGGGCGTGCACCCAGGGGGCCCACCCGGCGTGCACCCAGGGGCCCACCCGGCGTGCACCGCCTTATGCCCGCTGGCCCTTTCGACCCGCCGGTGACTCACCGATCTCGCAGCTCTCTCCAGAGAAGCCCTGAGGACAGTAGCAGCTATAGCCGTCACCTTCCTGCAGGCAGCTCCCTCCGTGGAGACAGGGGTTGGTGTGGCACGGGTCGCTCTCCACTGCAAGAGACAGCAGAGTGGGAGACACACACACACACACACACACACACACACACACACGTGAATTCATGATGTATTTTTTTGTTGTTGTCCACACTGAGAGAGAAGGAGCTCGTTGCCAAACCAGGACGGGCACCGAGCCGGCGTTACGCCGCCCCCCCCCTCTGGTTGTCCCGTCCTCGGAGTGGGCCGCCATGACTACAAGGTGACGGATTGGCTGTTGTTGCCCCCCCCCCCCCCCCCCCCCCCCCCCCCCCACCCCTCACCCTCCTCCCCTCCTGTTCATCATGACTGATGCTGGCCAGGCGAAGGACAATGTGCTGAGTCCACCCCCTCTGCCCCCCTGCCGGCGTGTCTTTTGCCTTCTCATCCCAGGACCCACTGATGAGCCAAGGTCCCCCCATAAATCAGGCCGCTCATCGCCTCAGTCACGCCATGCCTGCTGGGCGTGGCGCGGTTCACCACGGCACATTACGGCGTCGCAGAGGAGGCAATAAACACATTTTAATGCTGCTAGAACTCCGTGCCTCTTCGTCCGGGAATATATTTTGGCGAATGAACGGCCGGAGATTGAGGAGATTGAGAAGATTAAAGTCGTAATTTTAGTCGCGCTTATGTTTTAGGGGGTGCGGGGACGGAGGGAGGGAGAGGGACAATTTGACAAGGACGGTTAAACCGCGCGGAGCTCGGCGTCGGCATTGTTTTATTCCGCGTGCGCAGCAGGACTGTCGGGAAGCGGCTGGATTAAGTGTCTTTTTATGATCCGACCCTGATAGGATTGCAGCCTCTGACACAATCTGTCGGGCCCTCTAACACACTGCATGTTCTCCATGACAACAGCCGGGCTCGCTTAATGACGTACGGGCCCAGAGAGGAGTGCGGAACACTGTGAATACCGTCATTATTTGTATGGGGGTGGTCGAGTGCGCTTACGCATCAGTGTGCGCGTGTGCATTCATGGATGTTTGTCCGACCCTGACCCTCATCGCATACTGGGGAGATATAGACTAACGTGAGTGTGTATCCACTTTCACGACCACATGCTAAATCCACATCAATCTAACCCCTAAGTAGGAGTAGCAGTAGTATTTTCATGGTGTTACTTGCTACTAAAGTGTGGCGTACCTGTAGCTTTTCAAAGTAGCTTCCCAACAACGTAGAAAATACCCAAAGTGACCTCCATTGTTGTCTGTTTGCAGTTTAAGCGTGCTCAAATGATTGGTTTTGCCTCAAGCAGAGCGTGGATAAAAAGCACGACGGTCGCCTTCAGTGTGTTTTTTTTCGTGAGAGAACATCGGGGAAGGTGGGAGATTATCAGCGTGAACCTTAAATCTACTCCACAGGAACTCTCCAGGTAGATGAGGTGATGTGAAAAGCTATTTTGACTCAAACTTGGCCTACTCTCTCGCTCTGGGAGATACCAGAGGCTTTTCAAGGTGGCTTCGCTCTTATACAAAACATGGTTAAAGTCACTTTTACATTACATTACATTACATTACATGTCATTTAGCTGACGCTTTTATCCAAAGCGACTTACAATAAGTGCATTAAACCATGAGTCCAAACTCAGAAGAACGAGAATCAAGCGAGTACAATTTCCTCAATAAAGTTAAACTACAAAGTGCTATCAGTAAGAGACATTTAAGTACTACTAAAGTGCTAATACGGCGCTACCTTCCCTATTCAAGGTAGAGTCGATAAAGGTGTGTTTTTCACTTCCCTTCCAAGTGGTGGGCTTCTTTCATCCGCTGTGAAATTCAATGTATTTTTCGACATAATATACAAAAAAATGGCATCTTCCGGTATGACTTTTTTTTTTCGAGTTCAAATAGTACGAGCAGGTGTGTGTGTCCTTTAAAACAATATATGCTCAAGATACAGGATATCACGCAGTAAAACAGGCATTGGCCAAACTCTAAAAGTTAGGCTAGGCTAGCTAAAAGGTAGGTAACCTAGCTTAGCGGAGCAACAGTAATTTGATCATTTATTGTTCTTTTTTAGTGTTTAAAGGTAATTTTTTAGGGTTTAAAGGTCTTTTTTTTTGTTTGTTTAAAGCTAATTTTCCTAAAGAAACTAATTAAAAACAATGAGATATTTCACTTAAAGCCAAAAGAGTCAACTTGGTAGTGGCCCTATAAGAATCAAGGAATCGAGAAAGTCTGTAAGAGTCAACCTCTGGGGAACATGAATGTTAGTGGCAATCCATCCATAAGGTAGATGTTGAGATATGTCACCTGCTTCTTGAAAACCTTGACCTGTTGGCAACACCATAGGATCACTAAAAACCATTTATCCTCTGGGGACCATGACTGTCTGACATAACATCTGAACTTTACCCCAGCTTTTGGAAATGATAGTGGCCTTAAAATACGTCTGTTACTTAACTTACGAGGCCGTCATTTAGGTATGCAAGTTACAAAAGTACGGTAAAATAAACAGATTTAAATTCATGGTTTCACACGTGACACAGACAGTGGTATCCTGGGTCAAAGTCCTGTGTTTGATACGTAGCTATGCTACGAAGGCGTTAGTTAAATAAGTTTATGTAAACAAAAGTACAGTAAAATAAATCGACTTGAACAGGCCGAAACCTCCGGTTCTGCCAAGTGAACCCTATGTGGAAGTGTCTTAAAAAGTGCATTCTCTCTTCTGGCCAGCAGGGGGCGACTCCTCTGGAATGTATAGAAGTCTATATAAATGACTCTACTTCTCTCTTGATTTATTCCCTCAGCAAACATCGTAAACATGAGTTCATGGTCTCAATCTCTAGTTTCAAGTCTTCTTCACTACACGATGTTCATTTGGTAAACGGTGATCCCATTTAGAGTCAAACGGAGCATTAAGCAGAGCGCGCTCTTTGGAGTGGGCTTACTTTGATTGACAGGTCGCTGCCGCTACCAGAGCCGATTACAGCGTCTCTACGTCACTCCTCCGCAGACGAGAAAAAAAAGACAAGATGGCGACAGCGGAATTCGCCAAACTCGAGGCTTCAAAACGGCAGTCCACAAACCAGAGGGCGACTATGCCCACTCACTATTACCAGTTTATGTTTTGAGCATAGCTAGTGCGTGACGACTGTGTTTATTCATGTGTATAATTAAACACATGCATGAGGTCAATGCCATAAAAACCTATAGTAATACATTATATTCATATAGGTCCTTTTTCCTTTCTCAAAAGAGACCATTCATAAATGCGTTAATTATGACGTGCCGAGGACTCTTCCTCTACTGTACCAGCGGCGATGAGTGGTGCATTACAGACTGTAGCCGAACGGGACATTGATCCAATCTGCAGACAATTAGTAACGTCTTATTAAACACAAATGAGACCGCGCTCTTCACCATCTGGCCCGCCAACAGCAGCCCGCAGGCTTCGCGGTGACATCACAGGGTACAGTGTGCAGAAGTGAGAGAGCGGTTGATTATTGGCTCGTGTGTGACTCAGGCAACACTTTGCATCTGCGTGAATGAGGGGAGAGAGAGAGAGAGAGAGAGAGAGAGAGAGAGAGAGAGAGAGAGAGGAAGTCACAGAGGGAGCTATCATAGGTTTCCTCCTCTCTTAACGCTCGCTGCTAGCTCATGATTAATTAGGCACTGGTCTTAAAATAGGTCGCCTCTTCCACTCTTTCGCCGTTGTCTTTCTGTTTCTGTGCAAAAAGACGGAAAGAGGACGTACGAGAAAGAGAGGAGGAAGAAGAGCTCGTCTTCCTCCCCGACGTTGCGACATCTCTTCAATCCGGTGCAGAGTTTCCTAAACGGTGTTCTTCTGTGTGACATTTCGTGTGGAGATTTTTTTTTTTTTTCCTGAGCCTCTCAGGAGAAGGAGGGAGATTATCTTAGCCTCGTGGCACATTTTGGGGAAGCTGCTCCTCGATGTCGACTCACACACACACACACGCACGCACACACACACACACACACACACACACACACACACACACACAGGATTTGGAACGGGCCCATGAAAGAGGATTTCGATAAAGGGAATGTCTCGCATTCCCGCGAAGTCCGAAGCTGAGTGCTTAGCAAATTCTACATGACGGAAGCCCCGCGTGAAATGGTTGTGCTGACAGAAACACCGACATTCCACACACACACACACACACACACACACGGTCCAAAGAAACTGCACACACACGCACTTGCATTTTACTGTACACATACACCTGCTTATCGCCCGCCGCGTGGCTGTGCAGGGACTCACTGAACCCTGTAATAGCTTTGCTGAGAAGGAGATCATGCCTTGGCCTATTCAAGTGAACACCCCCCCCCCCCCTCCCTCCCCCCTTCTGTGAGCGTGATAAGCCATCACCTGGGCTCCAGTACATCTCTAAAAGGTACTGAGGCACTCATAGCTGTTACAGCCATATGGAAAGCTGCACTAAAGCTGCTTCAACACCGCCGCCGTCGCCGCGGTGGAGTGTGAAATGTTCACATTGTCGCTCGCGTGACGGCGACGGTGAACACGTGTTTTAATGCGTTCATAATGCAAACGTGTAAGTGGCTCTGACAACGCCGGGTCCAACAACACCTGAGCCTGGTCCAACAACACCTGAGCCTGGTCCAACAACACCTGAGCCTGGTCCAACAACACCTGAGCAGGACGACATTAAGAGCGTTTTCTGCTGGTACATTCGGAGTTATTAATCGGTTGGACTCACTTCATATACGTAAAAAAAACAACTTTAAGTGAACCAGGAAGTTGATTCATTAACGTAACTATGCTACCCTGGTTTTGTCCACAGGGGCTAATGTGTTTTATTTTATTTTTTGGGAGCATTTTCCCCCTCATTGGATAGTTAAATGTGTCCTCAGCTTGAGTCAAACCATTTGGCTCGGGGCCTCTCGTCCTGCGTCACACGGGCGCCGTGTGCCAGATGCACATCCTCCAATTGGGTCGCTTTTTTTTGGGTAAGCTAGCAAAAACTGAAAAAATCAAGCTAATCTTTGCTTTAAGCCCAAAATGAAACGTATACAGGAGCCCGATCGTATCTTCAAACAGGGAAGATCGTTTTTCCTTTCTTTCTGGTCATTGAATTACAAAGACACTGAAGGTTGTCCCCCCCCCCCCCCCCCAACCTGAGCGCTCGTATTCCGCTACTTTTTTTTCCGCAATGTCACCGATGCGATGATCGTCCCTACGACCTGCGGGACTCCTGAAGTTTCCATTTCTCCCGTGCATGGATCCTATTCCCACAGGGGAGGGAATAGGATCCATGTATCAATGTGTCCCCGGACAAGCAAGTCACTCACTGCAGATGAGCTACAATTACTGGCCAGCTGAACACACACTGGGGAGGGGGGGGGGGGGGGGGGGGGGGGAATATAGATGAAATATAGATGACACCACGACTCCGGCACAAAGATGCAGACCTCCTCCCAAAAGTGCTCTCGCATTGCTTCACAGTGATGGATAGACAGAGGTGAGCCACATGAGGGCGAGAAGGGAGGAAGAAGAGGAGAGAAGAAGAGGCTCGGGGGTCGGTGCTGATGATGTCGGCCTTGCAGAGTCACGTCATCGAATGTGTGCAGGGGCAAAGTCAGTGTGCAGTGTTACACCAAAAACTCTTCAGACATTCAGTCCATGCGGTCCTGCACACGACGGGGAAGGGGGGGGGGGGGTGTCAAGCCTCCACCTCTTTCCTTTTAAACAACTGCACCAGCTGTCTGTTGCGTGCAAGATTAATACCACCGATTTACTAACGGGATAGAAAAGACAGAGGAAAAAACAAACATGTTCTTTTTTTAGATGTAGTCCTAAATCTCTGACTCTGAGCATTATGGCGCAGGCTGTCTTTAGTGGCTCTAAATTAGCCGTCTGTGGACACGTGGTGATGAAATGAATCCGGGGACGTGCGGTTGTTAAGACCACAGAACGACGGGCCCTGTTCATCATCGGGGGTCACGTGTGCTATGAAGCCGTTGTAAAAGAAGGGATAATGTAATACAGTCTTATTGATCTCCCCGCCACAGGGAGATCAGAGCCCCCCCCCCCCCCCCCCCCCCCCCCCCCCCCCCCCCCCCCCCCCCCCCCCCCCCCCCCCCCCCCGACTGGCGCGTTCCCAGGCTGGCGGGAGAGTCGGCGCTCAAGGACGACCGACGGCCTCAGATGCTCGCCGGATCCTGGGCTCGGACCCAGCTCGGGCCACTTGAAAGGCTGCGGACGTCCGCGCCCTCTGGGACCGCATCGGAGAGGGAAGGGTTAGCGGACGGAGAGAGAGAGAGAGAGAGAGAGAGAGAGAGAGAGAGAGAGAGAGAGAGCGAGAGAGAGAGAGAGAGCAGGTGCGGCGATGCAATTACTGCACCGAGCCGGGGCAGAGCGGCCTCTGACAAACTAGGATTGATGGGCTCTGCAGGGGAGGGAGCGGCTATTTCGGGTCCAGTCTGACCACATGCGGCGCCCTGGGGTCGGGCTGCACCTTTGTGTACGTGTGAGAGTGTGTGTGTGTGTGTGTGTGTGAGCGGCCAGGGGTGAAAACAACACTCGAAGAAAAAAAAATTCACATGTAATTCATTTTGTACTCTGGAACTGGAGAAATACAACACACCTTGTGATGAGGCCTGAATCGAACTTATGACCTCATAAGAGTTACTGTGAGTCCAAACTAGCTCCCCTCAGTTTGATGAGGGGTTAGGGGACCATTGGATGGAGAAATGTAACAGGAAGCCTTGACGGATGCAACTTATCCTCGTACACTGGGTTTGTTTGATATCTTACAAAAAAAAAACGGAAACATTTTTTTCGACTGTTTTCCTCTTAAAGTCCAGCGACACGCGTCAGTTTATGCTTTTTATATGCATGCAGTCATTAACTTAGGTAAAAGATAGTGAAAAGCTTTGTTTGGTTTAAGCAAAAAAAACAAACTACTTAGTTAGTTTTAAGGAACGTGTAGTGAAATACTGAGCCAAAATGACTTAGATAGGGTTAAGAAAAGATCAAAGAGTGTTACTTGTCCTCCTGGTGAGAGACTCGGTCGCCAACCTCTTCACACTTCCTGTTTTGCCGGTCTTCCCACTTCCTGTTTTGCCGGGGTCTTCACACGTCCTGTTTTGCCGGTCTTCCCACTTCCTGTTTTGCCGGGGTCTTCACACGTCCTGTTTTGCCGGGGTCTTCACACGTCCTGTTTTGCCGGGGTCTTCACACTTCCTGTTTTGTCGGTCTTTCCACTTCCTGTTTTGCCGGGGTCTTCACACGTCCTGTTTTGCCGGTCTTCCCACTTCCTGTTTTGCCGGGGTCTTCACACGTCCTGTTTTGCCGGTCTTCCCACTTCCTGTTTTGCCGGGGTCTTCACACGTCCTGTTTTGCCGGGGTCTTCACACGTCCTGTTTTGCCGGGGTCTTCACACTTCCTGTTTTGTCGGTCTTTCCACTTCCTGTTTTGTCGGTCTTTCCACTTCCTGTTTTGCCAGGGTCTTCCCACGTCCTGTTTTGTCGGTCTTCCCACTTTCCGACTTCCTGTTTTGCCGGGGTCTTCACACTTCCTGTTTTGCCGGTCTTCCCACTTCCTGTTTTGCCGGGGTCTTCACACTTTCTGTTTTGTCGGTCTTCCCACTTCCTGTTTTGCCGGTCTTCCCAATTCCTGTTTTGCCGGGGTCTTCCCACGTCCTGTTTTGTCGGTCTTCCCACTTCCTGTTTTGCCGGAGTCTTCCCACTTCCTGTTTTGCCGGTCTTCCCACTTCCTGTTTTGTCGGTCTTCCCACTTCCTGTTTTGCCGGGGTCTTCACACTTCCTGTTTTGCCGGTCTTCCCACTTCCTGTTTTGCCGGGGTCTTCCCACGTCCTGTTTTGTCGGTCTTCCCACTTCCTGTTTTGCCGGGGTCTTCACACTTCCTGTTTTGCCGGTGTCTTCACACTTCCTGTTTTGCCGGTCTTCCCACTTCCTGTTTTGCCAGGGTCTTCACACTTCCTGTTTTGTCGGTCTTCCCACTTCCTGTTTTGCCGGGGTCTTCACACTTCCTGTTTTGTCGGTCTTCCCACTTCCTGTTTTGCCGGGGTCTTCACACTTCCTGTTTTGCCGGTCTTCCCACTTCCTGTTTTGCCGGGGTCTTCCCACGTCCTGTTTTGTCGGTCTTCCCACTTCCTGTTTTGCCGGAGTCTTCCCACTTCCTGTTTTGCCGGTCTTCCCACTTCCTGTTTTGCCGGGGTCTTCACACGTCCTGTTTTGCCGGGGTCTTCACACGTCCTGTTTTGCCGGGGTCTTCACACTTCCTGTTTTGTCGGTCTTTCCACTTCCTGTTTTGTCGGTCTTTCCACTTCCTGTTTTGCCAGGGTCTTCCCACGTCCTGTTTTGTCGGTCTTCCCACTTTCCGACTTCCTGTTTTGCCGGGGTCTTCACACTTCCTGTTTTGCCGGTCTTCCCACTTCCTGTTTTGCCGGGGTCTTCACACTTTCTGTTTTGTCGGTCTTCCCACTTCCTGTTTTGCCGGTCTTCCCAATTCCTGTTTTGCCGGGGTCTTCCCACGTCCTGTTTTGTCGGTCTTCCCACTTCCTGTTTTGCCGGAGTCTTCCCACTTCCTGTTTTGCCGGTCTTCCCACTTCCTGTTTTGTCGGTCTTCCCACTTCCTGTTTTGCCGGGGTCTTCACACTTCCTGTTTTGCCGGTCTTCCCACTTCCTGTTTTGCCGGGGTCTTCCCACGTCCTGTTTTGTCGGTCTTCCCACTTCCTGTTTTGCCGGGGTCTTCACACTTCCTGTTTTGCCGGTGTCTTCACACTTCCTGTTTTGCCGGTCTTCCCACTTCCTGTTTTGCCAGGGTCTTCACACTTCCTGTTTTGTCGGTCTTCCCACTTCCTGTTTTGCCGGGGTCTTCACACTTCCTGTTTTGTCGGTCTTCCCACTTCCTGTTTTGCCGGGGTCTTCACACTTCCTGTTTTGCCGGTCTTCCCACTTCCTGTTTTGCCGGGGTCTTCCCACGTCCTGTTTTGTCGGTCTTCCCACTTCCTGTTTTGCCGGAGTCTTCCCACTTCCTGTTTTGCCGGTCTTCCCACTTCCTGTTTTGCCGGGGTCTTCACACTTCCTGTTTTGCCGGGGTCTTCACACTTCCTGTTTTGCCGGTCTTCACACTTCCTGTTTTGCCGGGGTCTTCCCACGTCCTGTTTTGTCGGTCTTCCCACTTCCTGTTTTGCCGGGGTCTTCACACTTCCTGTTTTGCCGGTGTCTTCACACTTCCTGTTTTGCCGGGGTCTTCACACTTCCTGTTTTGCCGGTCTTCCCACTTCCTGTTTTGCCAGGGTCTTCACACTTCCTGTTTTGTCGGTCTTCCCACTTCCTGTTTTGCCGGGGTCTTCACACTTCCTGTTTTGTCGGTCTTCCCACTTCCTGTTTTGCCGGGGTCTTCACACTTCCTGTTTTGCCGGTCTTCCCACTTCCTGTTTTGCCACTTCCTGTTTTGCCACTTCCTGGTGACGTGGCTATCTACGGGTTTCAGCTGATTATTTCTCCAACAGCCTGATGTGGGGGAGAGGAGGAGGCGACCTCTCTGTTTGTTATTACCTGCAGACTGTTGATGTCGCAGGAGGTTAGTAAATGAAAAGCGTAACCCCCGACAGCTACGGCGCATTAATTATTACTGAGCCCGCCGAACGCTGCAATCAACACTGGATTACTCAAATGACTGAGACTGCCGTGCCGATATATTAAACTGTTATCATTTATTTACAGTGCCGTGATGAAATTACAGTCGCGTTCTGCGGGGTTGGGAAATTAATCCATGTATCATTTGTTCTCTCCGTATTAAAATGGGAATCCAGAATCGTAGGACGATTAGATTTTTTTATGCCAGATTTACTGACTTCTTTGTGTGTTCTTTGACCCGCGTGAGTTACACTGCGTGCTGCAAAGGAAACCGTCTTTTTAATAGTTTTTTATTTATTTTTTATTATACATGAAATCAAGTGTCTTCGCCGCAAGTTTAGAAAGCGCAAGGCACCAATTAATCATCCCCGTAGCATAAATCTGACATTATGAGTCACAAAATCGATATCACATTGAGTCCGTGGCCCCTTGTTTTTCATTTCACTTGAGCATAAATTACTTCTTTTATTGTCTTGCATTCATGAATGAGTGATGAAATAATTGATTTTCTGATTTTGGATCCCCTATTTAATCTGAAAAGAACAAATCTAAATCAACCTTAAAAAGGTATTCATGACAAAGATAAAGAAAAGAGATCGAATAACGCTTAAAAGTTAGAATATATATATATATACTTCCACCTTAAAGTTACAGTAAAATGCCAAAAGTATGAAAATTCACAGAGACAATTTAATATTTAATAACAGAGTTTCTGAATCCTCTCTCTCCGTTTTCAGTTCCGCCTCTCTTCGATAAATGCATTGAATGTTTTCCTCCTCTCAGCACAAACACACACACACACACACACACACACACACACACACACACACACACACACACACACACACACACACAATGAAAAAAAAAAGTGTGACACTTGCAGTTAGCCACAGTGCCAGAAGCCTGAGACAGCAGAACGCTCTCTTAGCGAACGTCCTCGTGAACCTGAAGGCGTCACGCCGAATCGGCCCGGAGACGGAGAGGGCCGGAGGAGGAGGAGGAGGAGGAGAAGGAGGAACACGGCCGGCAATTCGACACGACACGACGCGGTTCGAGACCGACGAAGAAATCGAGGGGTCTTTATGTTTTTACGAAGAGCGGCACTTTGAGACGTCTCCGTCCGTCCTAAATAAATTGCATTATCTGGGCTGTCAGAGTGGAAAGAAAATCATCCATCTTGGCTTATCATCACAAACACATTCTATCCACCTTCCTTCGCCTCTCCTTCCACGTGGCTGTTCTATCAATTTCAGGGCTTTTGTGAAATGCGAATATTGAATCAACCGCAATTTTTACTATCCAACAATATTCTACACGCACACAAAGACTGCAAAGTGACAATAACTGTCGGCGACGTATCGTTGAATTATTCATGTTGAGACGTGCGTGATTACTGGAAAGAACATGCCTCGCGTCAAGTGATGCACATGCACACACGCTCGATTGGTACGCCTTCAAATTAAGTGACACACACACACACACACACACACACACACACACGTGGAGTTCCTGTTTCATGTACAATGAGACAATTGGTGCAAGAAGCACGGAGACGAATTAGTGCGTTCTTGACCTTGACTTGCACTTTGCTGTAATTTTGGTATTTTTCGCGGCCGTGCGTGAGAAAGTGAGAGGAGAAGAGGTACAAATACGAGCAACCTGCAAATCAATTAGCGTCAGCTTGTAGGTTTTTACTTAGGCGTAACACAAGTACACGGGGTTAGTGTTAGGAAGTGGTTTGGGGTTAAAATGTTTACGTTTGTCACACATAAGAAGCAGTAAAGTGTGTAAGTTACAGAACAGAAATTGGGTCAAATAAGTCAAAAATGACTTGGTTTCTCACGGGACACAGACGGCGGTCTCCTGGGTGAAAGTCCTGTGTTTGTGTTCGACCCGTCATCATCATCATCATCATCATCATCATCATCACGGGGACTTTCCTGCTCGTTACACAACGTCGGTAAGTGGGAAAATCAGTCAGTTTAAGTGGGAAATAGTTTAAAACGGACTATTTACGGGCACTAAAGTTGGGAGTTTTGAGTGGAAACTTGTTGGCGTGTCACTCAGTTGAAGATGTGGCGCCGAGAGCACAAAGTGTACGAAACCATCCTGAATAATAGACGACGCCTCCATGAGAAAACTCTCCAATCGCTTTACAGATTTAGATCAACGTCCCAAAAAAAAAAATACAACTGCCGTGAGTGATGACAGCCAGAAAGGGGGTTACAATGGGCTGTGTTGTGAGCATCACTACGAGTATTACTTCTTTCTCCCTACGGCCACCTGAAGGCAACGGGACCGACTGCATCTTGTCACGTCAACTCGCTCGATGACTGATTTATTGCGGCGGCCTCGACCGACGCACGAGCTGCCTCCATCTGCCGAGTTTCATTCCTGTTTTACATTTAGAGTTTTTTTTTTTTTTTTTTCTTTTTCTTGTTGTCTAAAAGGCGCTCGCAATCTAAATCATTATCACGATTAATACGGGAGGGAAATGCACACAGCTCTCGTGTGATATTCTCCCAATTTTTGGTTCAGTCTCACAGGGACGGCTCGGGCGTCTAGCGGCAACTGCAGAGGAGTCGGCGTTTCATTATAAAAACCAAATGCATCGCTACGGGGAAAAGAACTAATCCGATCTGACGCATCGCGATCTCGACAAATGTAAATTGGGCTCGCGGAGGCCACGCCGTGCGCCTCGGGCGAACACGCTTGTGTTGCCGTGTACAAAGAAAGCTGATTCGGTGAGTCACTTTCGTCGCGTCCCACAGTGGCTGCTTGGAAAAGTGATGGTGACCGGGGGCGGGGGGGGGGGGGGCGGGGATGGGGGCGGTGGGTGGATGCAGGGGCGATGGGACCAAAACCCTCCTATTTACATTCCACTTCCTCCCAAAACGGCATGTACATTTTGCACCGAGAAACATAAACAACAACAAAACGTCTCACTGACTTGCAGTTGGCTGCGAATACGCCATCGCAAAATAACCCAAAGCGGGGAAACACACACACACACACACACACACACACACACACACACACACACTCCACTGTGGTTACCATCAAGAAGTTGTTCTGACAGCGGAGCAGCATTATTCGTAAAAAGCCAGCTGTGGGCAGGAGGCTTCGCCTGGAGACCTGTTTAAAACTGAATAAAGAAGAGCTGCTCTACATGACCCCCCAGTGACCCCCACACCACACACACACACACACACACACACACACACACACACACACACACACACACACACACACACACACACCTCTCACACAGAAACTCTGAAAAAGGGATGCTTGCTTCTCAAAATCCCTCCCAAGCCTCCATTGCTATTTGGGCAAACATATTATTTTTAGAGCTCACCAGACTCTGCAATTTACACCTTCGTACCCACCACGCTTTTTTTTAATTAAAAGCATAGTTTGGATGTTTGAACGCGGTGCCGACTTAAAAAAGAAACTATTAAATATCTTGAAATCGATTTATAGTTTAAGTTTAAGCTATACTTAGAATTATGCACTAGTTTAATGTGCCATTAGACAGAAGGGATCTGAAAACTATATCAATGCTCTCGCCACCAGACTCCATTGAAAGAAGACCTCATAGACCAGCAACAGCGGAGTTGCTGGTCCACCGCTGCCTCGATGGGTTAACTTGTTTGTGTTATTGTGTGACTTTGGTTAGTTCGGATACACCAAAGACACACAAGCAATGCCGGTATTCTACCAGTTAAAATTACTGGGTTTTGTCCTTTCACTGGAGTCTGTTGGCTTTGCCGAGACCATCGATGGATGTAACGGCTTCATCGGAAAGTGGTGAAAATATTCTGAATATAGGTTGTGCACTTTTTTGGGGGGGGGTTGGTGGGCCTTTTTCCTACTGCAGGCGATACTGGTAAGAACCTCACGCAACCCCCACTTCATTATTTCCCTGCCTCTGAATCCTCCCCTGCTGGCACAGCTCTGTGGGGCGTGTCTGACGCGCCCTACACGACGACACCCCTCGACCCTTCCACCCCGCTGTGGGCCGCCTGATGCGTCGTGACTGGCGCCAGGAGCCAAACACCCCCCTCCCCCCCCGCTTCCGCTCTAGCCTTCGGCTGTCGGCGAGAGAGCGAGAGAGGGAGTGAAGTCAATCAGGCAATCTGGCAGCTCGGAGAAAAAAGAAACCTCCAGCTGGGTGCGCTCATCCTCTCTGCTGCCACTCCTCTGGAGCTAGAAAATACCGCAATTTGAAATCATGCATTTCGCCGTTAACCTTGACGGCGGGCGGCTCCATGGTCTTTGCTGCAAATGGAGAATGAGAATGCTAAAACAAAAAAAAATCTCAGGGACGCCGCTGTTCAAATCTCGCCGGGTGTGCCATGAGCATAACAGAGCCCCCCCCCCTATTTCCACACATCATAATAAATCTGGATTCAGATCCTCCTCGTTTTGAGGTAATAAAGGCAGAGTGGCTGCTAGTTTGTCCCCTTTATGTGTCCTCTGAGAGGGACGGACGTGTGAGATACAGACATAATGAAACATTCTCTCAGTGAGGGGGGAAGCAGAGAATCCGATAGCGCCTGAATGCTTCATTGTGACGGTCACCCACATAACCACCACCAGGTGCTTCTCACAATGAGTCCACACACAACGGATCGGATTCCTTCTGGAAGCGTCCTGCCGAGCTGTCTCAGGGCTCCATCCCATCGTTTCCCATTTTGGCGGCACGTTGCTCGATTCTTTATTAAAACTCTACGCACCCTCAGGGGCGATTTATAGTTTAAGTTTAAGCTATACTTAGAATTCTGCACTAGTTTAATGTGCCATTAGACAGAAGGGATCTGAAAACTATATCAATGCTCTCGCCACCAGACTCCATTGAAAGAAGACCTCATAGACCAGCAACAGCGGAGTTGCTGGTCCACCGCTGCCTCGATGGGTTAACTTGTTTGTGTTATTGTGTGACTTTGGTTAGACTTTATTAAAACTCTACGCACCCTCAGGGGCCCTAAGGTGCCCTGAGGGGCCCTAAGGGGCCTGACAGTAAAAACCCAAGATAGGGATTCATCGTGGAAATAAAAGAAAAACTCTTCTCAGTGAGTCCCCCGTCTGGGTTTTTTAATGGGGTGACATGAGTCTCTGCAGAGGTCTTCTCTTATTGGGTTAACAGAGGTGGACAAATGAAAGAAATTGACGCGACACATTTGTTTTCCGCTGTGATGTGTGAAAATATATTCATAAACAACAACAACAACACAACTTGTTTTTTGCAGTCCTGCTGTGGATCCGCCACCAGTACGAGTCAAGAGAGTCATTCGTCCGTCCATAATGGGAGCTCTCGGTCAGGCGAGCTCAAAAATAAAATACAGCTGAGTCGGAATAATCACCAGGTTTTTTTTTTTGACTCGCAGCAGAGAAATTCAACCCAAATTGTGTCGGTGCACGAGCTTCACCAACATAACTGTTTGTTTCATTGACTTTTTACACGTATAAATCAACACTTTTCTACCCCCCCAACATTCACCAGTATTTTGCTCGAGCTTTTATTTTATTTTTATGCCCCGCTGCACATAAAACCCCTCTCTGAATTATTTAGTCACCGTTTCAGTTTTAACGGTTTAAGAACCGACAAGCACTTTGCGAACTGGCAAATATTTGCCTTTTTCATATCGCAATGCGATGTTCAACAACTTTTTTTTTCTTCTTTTTTTTTTCGGGAACACACGGCACTTGAATCCAGGGTCCGGGGAGAGGACTCCAAGAGCCTGCGGGATGTGTTGACAGCTGAAAGCTTCCGCGAGGACAAAAATTAAGCGAGTCAAATTCGACATGATGTACAACCTCGTCTTGGAGACGGATGGCTTCTGTCTACGCGCTCCCTCCCTCCTCCCTCCTTATACACGTGCAGCTTTTGCTTTTAAAATGACCTACCCAGCTTTACAGGAACGATGTAACGTATAGCTCTGACAGCTTGACGGCGTAGCGGCAGGGGGCGGGGCTAAGCAGGTGGGCACACTGGCCCACCTGCATGGAACAGGGCCATAATTAATGTTATTAATTGCACCTATGGTTAGCCTGCAAATGACCTGTCAAAGTGGCTGCTCTTAAAGGAGCCCATCCATATTTGATGGCAGCCCCGTTGCCGCAGGGTTACACAACACACTCTAGTCATAGGGAACTCCATTACCCCACAATATGCGAGTAGCATCGCCAGCCACAGGACGCTGTTCACGGCGTCTAGATTAGGCAGTCGGAGGTCACAAAGGGAAGCCGTGTGGGACTTTTTGCCAGTGAGACGAGTGAGAGATGAGGCATTGATTACCTTTCTCTGGTCTCTTACCCGTGAGAGGCAATGATGAGATTTGACGATTTTGTAATAAACAGGGTTTGCGTTCTCTAACTGGTCGTTCTACCTTGAGCAGCCCCTTAATAACCTGCACATTCTGAAAGCTGTGATCAGAGGATTGTTTTTCTTAAGAAAATGATTAAAAACCCATCGATTATCTAAATGACAGACGCACCGCAAGAAGGCTCAGTTTGACGTCTCACCACAGTGTACTTAAGCTCATTTCCAAACACTTGAGTTGCTCCGTTGTTCCCCCCGGTTAACCGGATACAAAGAGTGGCGTGTAACGCCGTTTCATCCCACACCGCGATGGAGCCCAGTGTCCCTCAAGGCTGTTCTTTAACAAATCCCATTCATTTAATATGCAGCAGCCAATAGCAGAGGATTAGCTTCAGAGGGAGGGTTTTTTATATGGAAGAAATGGAGGAATTACACCACGAAAAGAAAGAAAGAAGAGAAACTCGGAGACGAGAAGCAGATAGCGGGATGACAGATTAGGCGGTGGATGGATTTAAGGGAGGTGACACGTCAGCGACGAGGATCCTTCTGAGGATGGAGGATCTCACAGAAGGGGGGGGGGGATACAGTTAGACGTCAACCGACTGCCTTGAGTTGTAGCACATTGGGAGTTCAAGAGGCTATCAACACATTATGCCGGCAAGAGTCGTATCAATGACCAGGAAGAGTACTAAAAGACATAACGTCAGGGAGATGGGGGAGCGAGGGAGAATGAGAAAAAGAGAGAGAGAGAAATTGATTCTATATGCAGCAGCGAGGAATGTGCCCTCTCGGCCCAGACGGGCCTGTCCAAGGACTCCAAGAGCCAGCAGACGAACACTGAACATCCATCCACAGACCCAAACTGATACACAGCCCCCGTCTCCATTTATCTCCGTCTTTCCCCCTTGCATCTACAAACACACACACACACACACACACACACACACACTCTAATTTGGTTGAGGGCTGGCTGCCGTGTTATTGATGCCGCCAGAGGTCTGATCTATCTCGGGGGGGGGGGGGGCCCGGGACAAGGCTCGAGTCAGAGAGGTGCAATAACTCGGCATCCTGTTTCCTGTTTGCCAGAACTGGTTCTTGGTAATTTAAAGGCTGGACGGACAGCTCGCGTTACCGCGTACCCGCCCGCCCCGCTTCGTCAGACCTCTACGCCGCCTTGGTACAATTCCACGCCTGTTGGTGGATTCACTGGACTAAGAAGCCGCTTTTGTAACTTTTTTTTGGTGTTACAAACTTTTCCGAAAATACTGACTTTAGGATTAGACAATATGGAAATGAAGATAAAAAATTAAAAAAAGACATAAAAAGAGACTTGTTTACTTTCTCGCAGTGAATGGATTAAGACGTATTCAGAGTGTGTGTGTTTGGTGTGTGTCGGTGTGACATGTGGGGTGGATTATCGAGGTTTACTCCTGAGCGAGCTTGGCATGCTGGTGCTTCTTCACATACATTTAGTCTTTGTGCGTTCGCCTATGTCCACCCATCTGTGTGGGTTTAGCTGGAGGCCAGAGCGAGGGGGGAATTGGAAAGCTGGATGTGGTGGGTTTTTCTTTACCAGTGTCTTATCACTCTGATATACGGCCAAATAGGACACGGAGGGGCGGAATCTGGCCCCGATAACCAACAATAAACTAGGATTGGAAGAAATGTTAAGAAAGAAAAAGAAAAAAAGGAAGAGGAGGAGGAGGAAGAGGAGCGAAGGAAGGAAGGGAAAAGAGATGAGGAACGCGCTCCCTGGATGCCCATGGGAATGTATTAGTGGAGCTTCTGATCATTGATTAAAGAGGTTTGTGTACTCCCACCTGCAGCAGAGTAGAGGACACACTCACCTCTCTCTCTCTCTCTCTCTCTCTCTCTCTCTCCCTTCCCAGAGCCGTCCATCCATCTGCCCTTTCCCTCCTCTCTGTCTCTATCTCTCCGCTGTAATAGGCAGACAACCATTGGTGTAATTTCCTCTGTACTATAACTGACAACTACAAAAGGTCACTCAGAGGGAGCGGGTCTCCTGCTTCTAATCCCTCAACCAGAGCAGGTCCATTCAAATGTCAACACACCAGAAAAACCGACATGGAGGAACAGTGCACTCTTGTACTCCTTTTAATTTTGTTTTGTAATTAACATACTACCCATTCAATCTTCCAAGTGTGCAGTGACGATGTGGCGTAACGATGTGGCGTAACGGTGTGGCGTAACGATGTGGCGTAACGGTGTGGCGTGACGGTGTGGCGTGACGGTGTGGCGTGACGGTGTGGCGTGACGGTGTGGCGTGGCGGTGTGGCGTAACAATGTGGCGTAACAATGTGGCGTAACAATGTGGCCACAACAATGTGGCGTAACGGTGTGGCGTGACGGTGTGGCGTAACGGTGTGGCGTAACGGTGTGGCGTAACGGTGTGGCGTGACGGTGTGGCGTGACGGTGTGGCGTAACGATGTGGCGTGACGATGTGGCGTGACGGTGTGGCGTGACGGTGTGGCGTGACGGTGTGGCGTAACGGTGTGGCGTGACGGTGTGGCGTGACGGTGTGGCGTGACGGTGTGGCGTAACGGTGTGGCGTAACGGTGTGGCGTAACGGTGTGGCGTAACGGTGTGGCGTAACGGTGTGGCGTAACGGTGTGGCGTAACGGTGTGGCGTAACAATGTGGCGTGACGGTGTGGCGTGACGTTGTGGCGTGACGGTGTGGCGTGACGGTGTGGCGTGACGGTGTGGCGTGACGGTGTGGCGTGACGGTGTGGCGTGACGGTGTGGAGTGACGGTGTGGCGTGACGGTGTGGCGTGACGGTGTGGCGTGACGGTGTGGAGTGACGGTGTGGCGTGACGGTGTGGCGTGGCGGTGTGGCGTGGCGGTGTGGCGTAACAATGTGGCGTAACAATGTGGCGTAACAATGTGGCGTAACAATGTGGCGTAACAATGTGGCGTGACGATGTGGCGTGACGATGTGGCGTGACGATGTGGCGTGACGATGTGGCGTGACGATGTGGCGTAACGGTGTGGCGTGACGGTGTGGCGTGACGGTGTGGCGTGACGATGTGGCGTGACGGTGTGGCGTGACGGTGTGGCGTGACGGTGTGGCGTGACGGTGTGGCGTAACGGTGTGGCGTAACGGTGTGGCGTAACGGTGTGGCGTATCAATGTGGCGTAACAATGTGGCGTGACGGTGTGGCGTGACGGTGTGGCGTGACGGTGTGGCGTAACGGTGTGGCGTAACGGTGTGGCGTGACGGTGTGGCGTGACGGTGTGGCGTGACGGTGTGGCGTGACGGTGTGGCGTGACGATGTGGCGTGACGATGTGGCGTGACGGTGTGGCGTGACGGTGTGGCGTGACGGTGTGGCGTAACGGTGTGGCGTAACGGTGTGGCGTAACGGTGTGGCGTGACGGTGTGGCGTGACGATGTGGCGTGACGGTGTGGCGTGACGGTGTGGCGTGACGGTGTGGCGTGACGGTGTGGCGTGACGGTGTGGCGTGACGATGTGGCGTGACGGTGTGGCGTAACGGTGTGGCGTGACGGTGTGGCGTAACAATGTGGCGTGACGGTGTGGCGTGACGGTGTGGCGTGACGGTGTGGCGTGACGGTGTGGCGTGACGGTGTGGAGTGACGGTGTGGAGTGACGGTGTGGCGTGACGGTGTGGCGTGACGGTGTGGCGTGACGGTGTGGCGTGACGGTGTGGAGTGACGGTGTGGCGGAACGGTGTGGCGTGACGGTGTGGCGTGGCGGTGTGGCGTAACAATGTGGCGTAACAATGTGGCGTAACAATGTGGCGTAACAATGTGGCGTAACAATGTGGCGTAACAATGTGGCGTATCGATGTGGCGTAACGATGTGGCGTGACGATGTGGCGTGACGATGTGGCGTGACGATGTGGCGTGACGATGTGGCGTGACGATGTGGCGTAACGGTGTGGCGTGACGGTGTGGCGTGACGGTGTGGCGTGACGATGTGGCGTGACGGTGTGGCGTGACGGTGTGGCGTGACGGTGTGGCGTAACGGTGTGGCGTAACGGTGTGGCGTAACGGTGTGGCGTATCAATGTGGCGTAACAATGTGGCGTGACGGTGTGGCGTGACGGTGTGGCGTAACGGTGTGGCGTAACGGTGTGGCGTAACGGTGTGGCGTGACGATGTGGCGTGACGATGTGGCGTGACGGTGTGGCGTGACGGTGTGGCGTGACGGTGTGGCGTGACGGTGTGGCGTGACGATGTGGCGTGACGGTGTGGCGTAACGGTGTGGCGTGACGGTGTGGCGTGACGGTGTGGCGTGACGGTGTGGCGTGACGGTGTGGCGTGACGATGTGGCGTGACGGTGTGGCGTGACGGTGTGGCGTAACGGTGTGGCGTGACGGTGTGGCGTGACGGTATGGCGTAACGGTGTGGCGTGACGGTGTGGCGTAACGGTGTGGCGTGACGGTGTGGCGTAACGGTGTGGCGTAACGGTGTGGCGTAACGTTGTGGCGTGACGGTGTGGCGTAACGGTGTGGCGTGACGGTGTGGCGTGACGGTGTGGCGTGACGGTGTGGCGTAACAATGTGGCGTAACAATGTGGCGTAACGTTTTTTTCCCAGGCGACTGGCCTGCCATGCTCCTCAGTGAGCATTCCACACAGCCCTCCACCTGAGCTCAGCCTTTGCACTGTTTTTGGTTTGTGGCTGACTTTTCAACTGGAGCCTACACTATTCTCTCCCCTAGCACAATGGTCAACGGGAAAGTGTTCATGAATGACCAAACAATGGAGACGATCAAGTCGTGAATCTTCCCCGGAGAAGATCTTTAACGTTAGTCAAGTTGGTAAGCATGTAAGAAAAAAAGTGATTTAAAAATGTTGATGTCATTTCTATGAACATAACAAAGAGGTGTTATTGAGGCGCATGTATTCCTCATTGTAAATACGGCTACTGGACCCCTACCAGCTCTGGATTCTCCATGACTTTCCCTGAGCAGGATGACTAATGATCCAAGTCAGAATTTAAAAAAACCTGTTTTCAAAACCCTAAAAAATGCCCGACACGCTGAGGATGAATGAGTGACATTAGTGTGGCGCAATAAATATTGCATTAATTCCAGACATCAAACACAAGACAAACACATTTTGTCGGTTGATTGCAAATTCTAACAAGGAAGAAAAAATTGGTCCTCAGAATGCAATGTTGTTGTTTGTCGTTGTTGTTGTGTTTCTTTTACTCTGTGGTTTTCTGCCACAGTAGCAGGTCCATTAACTATCAAGAGAAATCAATGCGGGTGTGCTGAGGCGAACAGCATGGACAATGCTATTATATTAGAGAGAGAGAGAGAGAGAGAACATGGACAAACTTAAAAACGAGAAAGGAGAAGCGACCGCAGTCAATTACGAGTCCCTTCTTGTAGTTTGTGTCCACATTGATTTGGGGACTCGGATCTCGGCCTCTCGCCAGTTCACCTAATTGCGCTCGCTCTGACCCGCTAATTACTTCACTGAGACCTAGTCGGTCTCGCCCTCAGTGCGCCGCCTTCGCTGCCTCTCTAAACCAACGTGGGAGGACGGGGAGAGGAGAGAACAAACGCCCCGGATTAAGAATGCATGATGCGTGTGGGGAGATGTAGAATGCAACGACAAGAGACAGGCACAGTAAGGACCTGGAGGTGTGTGTGTGTGTGTATTTCCGGTGGTTTGCGGAGGCTGTGAACTCGGGGTGGAGGGCCGTCGACGCGCTGCTGGTAATGTAGCGTCCGCCACCTCAGGACGGTCGGCGATGTGATTGATGTTCCCTTCGCTCTCGCTGAGCGGCGTACATAATTAAATCAAATCGCTGCCGATTAGAGAATCAGTCATCATCGTGAAGATATTGTTGACATTCATCGGGGAGCTCACGTACCTGATGGGGCGAGCCCGAAGGCCCAGTTGGGTACGAGGATCCCGAAAGGGTTGCTCGCATCTTTGCCGTCCTTCGACACCGGAGCTTTGTGCTCGTCGGACTTTGGGCTGACGCTGGCGGTTTTGAAAGGCGTCCACCGGCTCCCGACCACGAAGGACTCCGACACCGCGGACCTGGATTCCATTTCTGTGGCGCCGACGTTGGAGCCCGACGCGAAAGCGGTCGGCTGAACCGCGACGGTTTGAGATCCGTCGCTGGGTGCCGCAGTAGCTGAGAGGTCGGGCGTTGTTTTCCCCCTCTCTTCCCGAACCCATGAAATGGAAATAGACGGCTCCTCGGTGGTGGCGCCCGCCGAGGAGATTTCCGTGGCGGTCGCTGTGGTGACGGGATCCGTCCTCTGCGGGTCTCCGGTTGTCAGGAGCTCCGCCGCGGTCACTTCGGAGGTCGTCGCCGCCTCCATAAGGGCTCCGGGTGTGGAAGTGGCCGCCTCCTTCCTGCTGGTGTCTTCGCTGTGCTTCTTAAAATGAGGAGTGAAACCTGAACTACTTTCCCCTCTTTGTGAGGGAGCCGAGGGGAGGTCGCCGGTTGGCCTGTGGACGTAGAGGATCTCTCCCCGGGCTTCCTCTGCTGTGTCCGGCTCCAGGGAGCCCCGAGGTGGGGTGGTGGGCTGTCGCACTAGCTGCCACCGGGACAGAGTCGTGTGCTCTGCCACAGTCACAAGCTCAGTCTGGCTTTGGCCGAGCGAAGACTTAGTTCCAGGACTGCTTTCTGCGTTCACTCCAAACCCGCCAGGGAAGTTGCTCCCATCGCTGCTCCCCTCCGTCTCCTTCTCCTCCCCCGATGCCGTTCTGGCGTCCGACGGAGAGTTGGCGTCCTCTCCCTCCTGGTCCTTCCCCTGGCCTGAATAGTTTTCCGGGTTGTCCTGTCGAAGGGCGGTGGGCAAGGTCATCACCTCGAGGGGCCCCGCTTTGGCTTCCATGGGCCCCCAGGTGGGGCGTTCGCCCACGTAGGCCACGTTTCCACGGGGGCCTAGGTTAGAGCCTCCGCCCATGGATTTGATGGCCCACCGAAAGCGGCTGCCGGGGGCGGGAGCCGGAGGCGAAGCCGAAGCCGGGCCTGTACCCTGAGGACCGGACACGTCGACGTGTTCACCGGGCGGTGACGTCTCGGTGAATCCTAACGGGAACAAAGAGACAGAGCAGACTAATTAATACAATTCCACGATGGGGGCGGAGAGGACGGGGGTGGATTTAATTTTATGGATGTAGAATTAGCAATTAAAACTAAAGCCTGGCTTACATGAGCCCCATGTAACTGGTACAGGGAGCTCAGTTTCAGAATGATTCTGAAAGAAATAGGAGTCTGCGGTGAGCACTGCCTGGTCATGTGTGGATTGTTTTTTACTGCATATGTTCTTCTCTTCTTTGCCCACAGTACAAACAAAGTCGTATTTGGGATTCGTGAAACTTAAAGTGGATTATTGTTGTCGCAAAGACAAACGCTTTCCACTTTTCTCAAAAGCCGAGTGACGAATTTAGGGACTCATTCAAACCAACAGGGAGAAATCAATAAATACATGAAATTATATTGTAATTCATTTCTAATGATTCGTCTGCCCTTCCGCCAACATCACTGGCTCTCTCCTCTCTTCCCTCAAACGGCAACTATAAGCTTTCTGCAGATGAATTGCGCAATCACGTTCGACGTCATTCGATACTCTCACTGGAAAAAGATTGGGCAACACAGCACAGGACACACTGCCTTAGGTCGTACCTGGTGGCAGACAGAACTACTTCCTTCATAACGATGAGTTAAAGCAAACACCTCGTCTATTTCCTCTTGAGGAATCAGGACCACATCCTTTGGGACTGCTTCAACAAACACTACTATCACTACTTTTAGGTTTAAAACCGCAACAAAATGTTTAAACTTGGAAGCTATTTCTTTATTTAATGACTAAATGAGCAACAACCAAAGGGAAAGTTTGTAAAAATATAAACAATCATCTTTAGGTATCGTGGCTGGACGTCAAACCCCATGCTTTTAATACAAATATTGCCAAATCCACGGGAGTTTGTGACATCGTGTTTTTCAAACAGATAAAGAGCACAAAGAAAAATTAGAAACGCAGAAACTTCTTATGTGGCAAACGACGTATATGTTCATTAAGGATCCCATCCGTCATCTAATCCCCACAATATTTCCTATAAAACTGTTCCAGTCACTTCTGTTATTAGAAACAATAAAACCATTCAGAACCAATTACACCAACGAAACTAAACTGGTCCTAAACCTCAACAATAAAACTTTATTTTGAAACTGCCTCATTCCGCGTGAAAAAGCTGTCTTGCTGCACCACAACCTCCAAAAAAATCTGTTGCAATTTGTCTTCATTCCAATGAATAATTCATTTTTCACACATTTGTTTTACTGTCTGTTTAAATGGGATCCTATATTCATTTTTAAATTTGATGTTCTCCTCTCATATCCCAACAGACTTTTGTATATTAACTATGTCTGATACACTCGAACTTTGTGAAGTTTGTTGAGAATGTCTAAATGCAAAAGACCTTCACATGGAACTGGGAGTTAGGTTCAATTTCTCTTTTTGAATCACTAAAAGGAGCAGTTAACGCTTCTGTAAATTGGATGTTTTTTGGGGGGGCTTCTCTCCTCACCAGTGGAGCTACCTGCTGGTGAGCCGAGCCCCATAAACACACCAAAGGGATGGAAGGATGTATTCAAAGCAATTTCACACTTCTCTCCTCTGTGCCGATTTCCCCCGTGGATTCTTTTACCCCCAAAACAACTTCCCCCAGAATCACACTTTCCTGCGGGTGGGAGAAGCCAAGTGGAGAACCCCCCCCCCCCCCCCAACCCACCCGATAACTGAATGACTTTCACCAAACACGAGCTCCATCCCAACCTGCTGTTTATTTAGATGAAGTGGCCCAATGTACCTCATCAGCTCACGGCTTTAAACCAGACACTGTCTACACCATCAATAATTCATGTGTGACTCACGGCTGGCGTGTGTGTGTGTGAGTGTGTGTGTGCGTGTGTGTGTGTGTGTTTTAAAGGCATCATCATTCCTCAGCTCAGTTCGGCCATTCCTCAGTTCCTTAGTTCCTCAAGGTAGGAGGGGGGGGGGGGGGGGGGGGGGGGGGGGGGGGGGGGGGGAAACATACACATTGTGTCCATGCATGAAATATTAAAAAAATGTGTGTAAATTATTCAGTCCGCTGTTGCCTTATGCCCAAGTGAAGGTTTATGAGCCCGAGGTTCATCTCTATAGGAACCGTGTGGACCGCCGTAATTGCCGTATTAATAACATAAATAGCTAATGACGTCCTTTTTTTTTTTTTTTACTGCACACTCCGATGAAAGTGAGAATAATTAAACCCATTAATCCGGTGTGATCAGCTACGTAATGACCCGTGTGATGAATAAAATGAGATTATTATGGGGCGATGAGTTTTAGGTGATTTGAGCACGGTTTCGGGGGGTTCGGCTGCTGCGAATCCGGTCGGTGGCGGAGCATCGGCGCAGAAACGTGGCAAAACAAACTTCTATAATAAAAAAAAAACCCGTTTTCAGACGGTAATTGTGTGCTTCCACCGCGAGTGGTTCTGCTGTGTTGACTCCACTTTACCGGAGTAAACAGGCGGAGAGAATCCCCCCCCCCCCCATTGTGTGTAAGAGTTGAGGCTGACAATGAGAGCTGCCGCCGATAAAAAATAAATAAATAAATATATATATTAAAAGGCAGAGGAGACGTTATTGCATGTCAATGTGAATCTACATTGAACACACGGCCTCCCATCACATACATTCAGTGTCTGGGAGCTGACGAGACCGTTTATTGGATGGTAAAAACATCGTTCAATAAAGATATTTCAATCCGCAGGGGAGATCATTCAAGTCGTCGCACTACATTCAGAGGCCTTATTATTTAAAAAGTGAATCAATGTTTAAAGTCAGATGTCCCCCCCCCCCCCCCCTCCAACCCTTCCACCATCAATCAAAGAGGCAACGTGGCACCATCAGTTACTAAGCAGTGCACAGATCCAAGGGGAAGCCCGCGGCGTGCAATAACAGAGTTAACTCAGCTCACTGATGCTAGTTTAAGAAGAGACATCAGCTGCGCAGCTTTCCATCCCGGCAACATTAAAGACAGAAAACGACTCATCCTCCCCCCCCCCCTCCACCCTCTTTTCTTCCCACTTCCTCGCTCCGCTCATCCCCCCTTTCCCGCGTCGCTTCTTCCCCGCTGCGGTGATCATTACCGGCTACCTTCAGAGAGCCGTGGGCATGATTGGCGGAGGCGTAGACGGAGGGTGAGAGCGGACGGACGGCGGGACCCAAACCTCCGCGTTAATTGGATGCGGTGGTGAATAATGCATGCGGACTCAGGGTTGGGTTTTCATTAATGCCGCGGTGGTTGATTCCAGGTAGCACAGCAGTATTTAAATTAATAAAGTCGGCATTCGGTTCGGTAAGAAAAGCCCGTCACCTGAATTGAATCATTCTCCTGGATGTCTGCGGGAGACTCTAAAGTCTTTTATTGTATCCTCCCCTTAAGCTGCTGCCAAGGATGTGTTATTTGTGGTGGCCATTAAAAGCAGAGCTGCCTCCTTTTTCACCCAAAGGCTGTGCTACACTTTCTTTTTCGGTGAATTTGTCTCCTTTTTTTGTCCGACAATGTGATTCTGGGCTGGAATTTGGCTTTCCTCCGGGTCTGGTGGTTTATGGTCCGGCAACCGTAGAGTCGGGAGCCGTTCCTCTAATCAGTAGTCTGCCTTTATCGTCGTGGTTACGATGCAGTGGAAGTGATCTGGGCTTTCAACGAGACATGAGCGGTGACCTATGAGGGTAAACTCGCTCCACTGTGGCATGTTACCTTTCAGGTACTTCAGCTCGCACACATAAAACACACACACACACACACACACACACACACACACACACACACACACACACACACACACACACAAACACTAAAAACCTCTGGGTTAGAAAAATGTAACCAAAAACTGCAGTTCCTCTACTGGCCACCAGATGCCGGTGGCCATAGACCTCTATGTTAAGATGAGAAACTTCATAGCAGTAAATTAACATGTATAATAATATCCACATTTATGACAACTGTACAGGGTGAACTTTTAAATAACACAGACTCGAGGGTGTGGCTGATCTATGCGTCTTAGGTTGCTAATTGCTAGCTGTCTGCTCCCCCGATGATGCGCGTCTTTGTGGATCAGCTGGAAGTCGGGAAGGAGTCGGCACTTCCAAGATTTCGACGGCAGACTTCTTAAAACTTTGGTGACGTTGCTTTGTTTTTATCATCCGTTTAATTTACTTCGCCAGTCATTGTTTTATTTTTCCGACCGAGCGGTAACTTGCAACAAAGGATTTCTTTGTTCCAGACGAACAATACGAGCAAACCTCTTTACCGCGGAGCAGATTAAAATGAAAGCTCCGCTCGTACTCTTCCTGACAGCCCGCATACTGTAAAACAAAGCGCTCTGTTGATATATGAATATGAGAATGAAGTCTCCACTACTGTACGTGGCGTGCCACTTTTTTGTTTGTTTGCAATTACGGTTTAATTAAATCTACAGCGCTACTTCAAAATTGCCCCGCGGAGGAATAATTTGTGGCGTGCTCGAGGGAAAAGCAGAGAGAGAGAGAGAGAGAGACTGAGGCTGTTTGAAAAGCACGACGTGAACGGATCTTATAATTCCCAGCGACGTTTACCGTAAACGCGCCAGAACCGTTTCAATTCGCCCCAATTTCCTATTTCAATGTCGGTTATAGGTTTAAAAGGTGACTTCAAGTACACACACAGGTATAACATCGACGTTGAGCTCGTACCGTTGGACGGCGGATGGTGGGCAGACGTGCTGGAGGATGGTTCTCCTGGCTGAGAGTGGGTGTCGTTTTGCCCCGGGCTTTGGACTGCAGGCACCAATCGAATCAGAGGCGTCACCTCTTTCTCCCGCTCGGACAGACCTTCCTCTGGGTTCTGTGGTCCGCTGGTAGAAGTCCTGAAGGAGGAACTACCACTCCTGTGCTCCATGATGGCATTGTCCACGCTGCCCTTGTTCCCACTCGGTTTCGGTAAACTCAGGTTCCCGCCGGATGCTTCTCCGTGCGTCTGGTTCTCCCCGGCTGTTTCCTCAGCCAACGACGGGCCCTTGTTCGTCTCCTCCACCTCCCCACCCCCTCTCCAGTACCTGAAGGGCTTCATCAGAGTGTTAACAAACTCAGCCAACACGCTGTTACTCGTCTGAGACTGGGGAGTCGAAGAGGCCGTGGTTGATAACGTCGGGGACGATCCAAAATAGCCGCCGTCTTCTTCCTCATGAGCCGAGCCTCCGTGGCTCTCCAGGTCGGCGAGGCCCACGGCGTCGCTCGTCGGCGTGCCGTCAGACTCCTCCCGTTTCCCCCCCCGGCCCTCCTCCGGCCCGAGGTGGACGACGACGTGCTCTTCGGGGATCTCGGAGGAGTTGTTGATTCCGGTCCAGTTGGAGGTCTTGGGAAAAGGTTCACCGCGAAGCCGGGCTTCGGTCACCGAGGAGACAGGCTCTGCCGCGGGGTCGGGGGCCTGGTACAAAGCCCGTGCCTCCGCAGCCTGGACGCCTGCCGGCTGGAGGGCTGCAACACACATCAAGCGACATTTCAACAAAAAACAACAGCACTTGACCTGTTTTATCTGCTGCCGCTGCACAACACAGAGCCTCTCGTTTCCCACTGCGGTGAACCTGTTATCGCTGCTCCAACCAGATTAAATTCAGGGCACGCCGCTCGGCGACAGCGTTCTACAACGCGCGGCTCGGATTTCTTCAACCACGAAAAAAATCCCATCGTTTTTTCAAATGAACAAACACGCAGCTATTGTGTTCACGCCGCATTAATGAGATCGCATCGACGATATTATCTAGATGAACGCTATTAAACGAAACATATTGTCGTTTTCATCAACGTTTAGTCTGAATAATCAGTTTTAAATATTAATGTCAACGTGCACGCAGCTTGGTGGCGTGCAAAAGTGTGGAGGTTCATCCATCAGCTGTTTGTTTTGACAAACGCTCCGCTGCTCTGCTCACATGCTGTTCCTGTTTACTTCAAATCATTGGGTTATGGAGATTTTTTCATAAGCTGACATTGTGAGGGATGAAAATGTCCATTTTTTTTATTTTTCTTACGATCAGTGGCAGCCCTAAAAATAAATACAAGCTCCAGATGAAGAATCATAGGCTGGATAATCTACGACGTCCAATTTCTTCAAACAGAATGTGGTGTAAAGTAAATCCAGAGAGAAGATGAAACTTATTCCAGTCTCAGTTGGCTCACGATCAAAGGTCAGAGTCACTAATTCATGTTCTTTCTATCTCTCAGGCTTCACACAAGCCCTTAACTCCATCAGGGAACACAACAGCGTTGCACATTCTCTTAGCGACTACTTATGTCGGAGCTAATTAAAAAAAAAGAAAAAAACTGAAACGAGGGCCTTCGGACCCCCTCCCCCCCCCCCCCCCCCTTCTGTCGTTGCCGTGGCAATTAACACAGTGAGTTCGTCGTCAAAGAGAGACCTCGGTACCTCGGTAGCAGAAGGCGTCGTACAGGTCCTCGGTGTCGGGGGAACCGGTGCGGTTGGCGTTGTTGTAGACGGTCCGCACCCCGGGCTCGTCTCCGCCGCAGTTCTTCCGCGGCACGTTGATGGGGTAGCGGGCGCTGCCGTCGGCGAGCCAGCCGGGGTCGCACTGGTCCAGGCCGGCCTGCCAGGCGAGGTAGAGCTGCCCGACGTTGGCCAGCTGGGCTCCCAGGGAATGGCAGTGGGTGGAGGCCGTGGCCAGGCTCAACTTCTCCGGCATCGAGGAGTGGAAGACTTCCCCTTGGGGGGTGGCGAGGAGAGGGAGAGACAGGGAGTTCAGTTTGAGGGCCGTCTAGACCTTCAGACTACGTCCTTGTTGATTGTCTGCTTATACAAACTGATGATGCGTCTGTTTTATGCATTCTGCTTTCAACATTTCCCTTTTTCTTTCATTGTCAACTTTGTCAAGGCAATACGAGGCACAGTCTTGAAGTATTGTGATAAAAGATTTTTTTTGGGGACTCGCTGAATAAAAGCAATAACAAAAGAAATCTCAGATTCAAAGGACGGACTAAATAAAGACAGCTCTTTGAATTCAAAGCCGGATCTAGGAGGACGACAAGTACACAGACTGAGACTGGAGGAGAAGAAGAAAGGGAAAGGTGGGGTTCATGTGGATGAAACAGTGGTGCAGAAATAGGGCTCTGAGCGAGCCAGACAGAGAGAGCTTCAAGAGGACCACTGTGGGAATGAGGAGCGGGGGACAGATGAAGTTCAATGTGAGGATCCAGGAGATTCACGGTAAAAGTAAAGAATGGTGTTGGTGATTTAATAAACTGGGATGTGGAAGGTAAAGGGTGAAGATCCGGCAGAATGGTGTTAGGATAGACTGTATATAATAAGTGGACGTCGTCGCCGTGACGTCAGCTATTGGTTTAACTGCAGTCTTGAAGCATCGAGTTCAATATTTTCTTTTGCAGCCAGAAGTGAAACGAGAAGGTGGAGCTAAGGCCTTTTTAAGTGACCAAAATGTTACAATTATCTTTCATGACCTTAACAAAATTCACTGTGAAAGGGTTAAAGCTCCAAGACGTGAAACATGAACAACTCCCAGACCGGGACCACGCCGCGATAGCGACCTGCCAATCACAAGGTAGCCCCGCCCTAAAGCGTATACTACTTTACGGTCTATTTGACTCACTAAATGGACCACAATTTACTAAATGAACATCACTCTGTATTGAAGAAGACTTGAAACTAGAGATTGAGACCATAAACTCATGTTTACAATGTTTACTGAGGGAATAAATCAAGTCATTTTATATAGACTTCTATACAACCAGAGGAGTCACCCTCTGGTGGTCAGTAGAGAGAATGCAGCTTTAACACATGAAGCATAGACTTCTATACAACCAGAGGAGTCGCCCCCCTGGTGGTCAGTAGAGAGAATGCAGCTTTAACACATGAAGCATAGACTTCTATACAACCAGAGGAGTCACCCCCCTGGTGGTCAGTAGAGAGAATGCAGCTTTAACACATGAAGCATAGACTTCTATACAACCAGAGGAGAATGCAGCTTTAACACGAGTCATTTTCTAATAGACTTCTATACAATCTGACTTCATTTTGCAACCGGCGGAGTCGCCCTCCGCTTGCCATCACTTCTGCATCGACTTTAATTTTCAAACCCGGGGGCTAATTAATACTGATTAATGATGGAATAAAAAAAAAGAAATTATGACTGTGAAGATTTTCAACTACATTAAACACTTCCGATACAGTAAACCACACCATGCTGAACAAATCCACGCAGAGACAGAGAAAAGGAACACGATTTTCTTTTAGAACAACAGAGATAATTAATTGAGCTTTTCCTTGTTGTTATTTATTTATTTATTTTACAGAATAAGAGCTAAAACACCAGCTATGTGTCAGCTCGTGAATTTGAGTTTGATTAAAGACAATTATCCTCTGATTGCTTCAATCAGGTTGCTAATGTCCCTGAAAGGAAATTGTCATCTGCTGGATACAAAGTCTATAGGTGGTCATGCAATCTTCTCTCTTCAGCAACTCATACCTATAATAGCTCTGGTACTGTAACTCCTACTACTATTATGCTTAATAAGAGTTGTGGACATACCAGCTCTCACAGCAAGTGACCCAGAAAGAGTAACCCCTGCAGTGCGTCTGATTGTGTTCAAAAAGCCTGCTGCGCTTATGATTGTTCACTGGAATATGCAAATATAACAAAGCCCCTCACTGTAGTTCAGTTTGTCCACTGTCGCGGATTTGATTATGAATGTGAATGCAGAATACGTGCAGCGCTGATGTCTGGCCTTTTGGCTATGACCCCCCCCCCCCCTCTTAAACAAAAGATCAACTCAGCAGGATGTGGGGAGTGACAGCAGCCCCCCCCCCCCCCCCCCCCCCCCCCCCCCCCCCCCCCCCCCCGGGAACTTAAAAATCAGAGCCTGCAGGTGCAGGAACAGAGGTTGGGTTTATGAGGGTTTATGAGTTACAGCAGGCGACGGCCATAAAAGATGGTCGTACACTGCCATAATAGAAAAGGGGGCATTGGGTATATGGTGCACGGCCTCCAGTTATGTGGACATTGATGAGATTTAATAAAGAGTTCCATCTTCCTTAAACAGAAGTAGTTGTAAATCCATAACCTCCCGTAAAGATTCAACACGATTTAGATATAAAGGAGTTTAAAACGGATCTGAGTTTACTGTTCGCTGAGCCCCGTCCCTCTTAGTTACTGTTGCTATGCCTGTTACGCTTTTCCCCTCTAGCACAGCAGTGTTTCATGACAGTGGCTAAAGCTACGTGTCCCAGGTAAAGAGTCAGGGGACCCAACGCACGACTCAACACGAAATGCATCGGTCGAAAGCTCCCGACGCCTACCTTGAAGCTGCTTGGCGAAGCAGTAGACGTCAAACAGCTCGTCGGGGGACCTATCGCCGTAGTTACGGACTCCAGGTGAGTCCTCCCGATCGCCATAGCAACCGGGCCGAGGCGACTGGATGGGATACCTTTGGAGAGACGGGGGGGGAGGGGCGGGGCAGAGAGTGTGAGTGAGGGAAACAGAAAAAAGGGAGATTAATATAGCCACGGCCATGAAAATGAAAAAGGCAGCAGCAGACCGACTCGGCTCCCCCGTGGACACACACGCGCACGCACGCACACACACACACACACACACACACACACACACACACACACACACACACACACACACACACACACACACACACACACACACACACACACACACAAAGATGAAAACTGAGCTACACTTTTATCAGCTCCTGCCCTGAATGCAAAGAGGTTAAAGTATGTCTCCCTCCCAGAGATTACCCACAATGCATCACCCAAAGAATAACAAGGAATAAACACACAGATCCCCCCCCCGAAAGCGGCTGAAATGCCGAGGCCAGTTATACAGTGACATTCATTACAAGTCACAACAACCTCAGGACAACAATTGGAAAGCACTTTAATTGATACAATATCTTAGCTTCCTGTAATTATTCTGCCCAAAGTGCGAGTTTCAGGGAATAGGATGACCCCTATCCTGTCGTTTTCACTTGAACTTGTTTTTTTAGAAATGTGTTTAATGCTCTGGCAAATCCCACTAGAGAAAGAGAGAGCGAAAGGGAGGTGTGAGGTAGGAACACGACGACAGGTTAAAATAATCAGGAATTCCTTCAGCGGCCTCGGCGCGCTCCTGTCGGGCCGGAGAAAACCAGTCGATCTATATTCCGGCTCCGACTGAGCAATTATTCACCGAGAACATTGATTCCAGCGGCACCGGGGCAAACAGGCAAAGAGGGCCTGATTAAAAGATTACGCCGGGCACACGGGGGACTCGCCAAGTGCTCGGAGGCAGACGCAACACAACAACAACAACATGCACGTGGAATGAAACAAACGCACATCGCGCCTGCGCGTTAACCGTGAACCTGCGGTGCTTTTCTCATGCGTGCGAAACCCAGCTTGTAGTCAAACAAGAGAACTGGGTGTCGTTTCAGCCTCTTCCTTTCCGCTTGGCGGGCTAATGAAGCGATGGCTGATGTCTGTGTGTATATTCTTTCTTTTTTTTCTTCTTCTCCTGCCTGTATTAATTGGACGCTCGCTCTCCTCTCCTGGCTGATGTGCAGCCGGGGGGGAGGGGGGGGGGGGATCTGGACCAATTAGATAACTCAAAAAAAACAACAACAGGAGCGTATAGGACGGAAAAGGAGGTGAGAGTAAATGGGAGAAGGAAGGTTGTGAGAAGAAGAAGAAGAAGAAGAAGAAGAAGAAAAAAAATGACGGGAAAGAAAAAACTGTCAATCTGCTTGTGACACTAGAATTTAGATGCGGAGAAACACAGTTGACAGATGAGCTCTGACTGGTAATGTTTCGAGGGGAAGGTGGCAGACTGAAAGCACACGCGGCAGCCTGACAGACAGCTCCGAGGGGGCAGCTGTAAGTTAACTGTCTTCTCCAGTGTGCAAACAAGCAATTATGTCCAATTATGTAGCACTTTTTTTTTTTTTTCCTAAAATAATCCAAAACAGATCTAAACGGCTCGCACGTTGCCGTACTTCACACTTCTACAGAGCACGTCCTCTGTTTTTTTTATTTGTTTTTAGACGGATCTTTAGCAGCAGAGTGCATTTATTTCTGTTACAATGTTTGATCATGTGGCAAAATTATTGAAAGGCTGAAACAATCGTCTGACGGGAGATTTAAAAGAGCTGCCAGCAAAACCTTGCTACTCTCAGCCCACGACTGCTAATTGCTATCCGGAGCAGGATATACTAAGATGCAGCTGCAATGTTTGCGATAATAGGGGGGGGGGGGGGGGGGGGTCTATATAAGAATGAATGTTCTGCCCCCTGGATCTCAGATTGTGTTGCTTTCTCAGCTACCATTTAATCAAAGGAGTCGTAACCATAGTGACAGTAAAGAGTGTCCTCTAATGAGAGTTAATCAAATTGCAACAAACTATATATATATATATGAACCTATTTGAACCTGACGCTGTGGAAGTAAGCACAGTAAAACCCTCACCGCACAGTCTGGTCAGACAGCCAGCCGGCGTCACAGTTGTCGTATCCGTCGGCGAAGGTGGCCTGCAGCTGGCCCGGCGTCGCGATGACGGCCGAGTTCTCCACACACACCCTCTTGGCGTCGGCGAAGGACAGGGCGTAGCGGTCGTGTGGGGCCCGGTAGTGAAACACCACACCTGGAAGAAAAAAATCGCGAGAGCGGTCCAGGGAAGAGAAAGAAGAAGAAAAAAAACACGTGAATGTATCCGAGAGTCGGCGGGCTTATCGTTGGAGAAAAAGAGACGTTGCCCTTGGATACAGTGTGAGGCAAACAGCGCCGATGTTTATTTTGATTCTTTAACAGCACACGCGCACAATGTCGCCCTGCTGCCACCGCCGCTCTCACGATGGAAAGACTAAGTAGGTATAAATAGAGGAGTCAGTTCGAGGAGATGCCTGCTTCACATGGACAGAAGGAGCGGCCGATGGGTTGACAGGAACGCAAGAAGAAGAAAAATAATCAATCAACTGGGAACAAAGTGAGACACAATTCTCTTTGCTGTGAAAGGGGCATATATTCCACTTAAAGGGGACAGGATTAGCTTCAGAAGTGTCCATCTAGCGCACTCCCTCCCCTCCCACCCGTGCCTGCCATTCACGCAGCGCTGCTCCCCACGAGGAGCATCCAGCGACATGAAAGCCGGTGGGCGTCTGGCCACTAACACGGGTCCTTTATCTTTCGCTGGCTTTGTCTGGGAGAGTGACAGAGAGACTCCTGAGAGACGGAGGCCAGCATGGCAATTTGGGCATTAGCACTCCGGGACACGGACGCGGATACCAAGCAGACCATGGAGGAGAAATCCTCTTTCTATCTTTTTTTTTTGTTGTTGTCGACTTTTTAAACATTTTTCTCTGTTTCTTTTCTCCTAATTTCTTGGAGGTTGGTGGAATCTGGTCTAAAACAGAGATGTAAAGCTCGCTGGCTAATATGTACACTAGAGAGACAAATATGGGTCTCCTCTCGGTATGTGGAAGCCAGTCTGATACCACGTGAGGGTTGAGCACCGTATACCTTTATTTTAAGGCACAATTTGTGGGCAGGCCATATGCATATTGAATGTATGCTGCCCCCATTGTAGCACTGTTAAGCAGTTGGTTTCCCTTGGCAATATTGGTTAGTACACCACATTGATATAGTATAAAGCTTTACTTTGTTGTAAGTCAAATGTATTTTTTTTTTTCACGTTTGTAATATATTTGTGGAAACATCTCTCAATGTCACAATTTGCATTCTTCAATACTTACACTTGCTACTTGTGTCAGTGCAGGACCTGGAGGGTGTATTTTCCACCACGCATTAAACAGATCGCACAGATAAGCAAGTAAAAAGCAAAATCAGGTTCAATTTTATTCGCTTTCAATACGATTGTCCAGTGAGCAAAGAAGCCGGGAGATATTCTCCCTCAGAATGCAATTTAACATTCAAAAGAAGAAGAAGAATAAGACCTAGTGGCAATTGTAATTTCCGCTGAAAACACAACAGCTGTGTTTTTATTTGAAACACTTAACTGTCGAAATGTACATACTGCGCCATTAAGTACATACTTAAGTGTACTAACGGGCAATTATTGAGACAATAATTGAAACACATGTTGTCTAATCTTTGAAATCTGAGTAACGCGATTCAACAAATCTAACGTTAGCTAACAATACTGCATAAATCAAAGTACCAGCATCAACATTGTCAATTGGAAGCAGCATTTCACGCCGACTGGAGAACATTAAGGACAAATAAAGCACTAAAGCTATCTCTATCTCCTTATCTATCTTGTCGTTTCAACGATTACAATATGCTTTTCACCGCGCCCTCGCGCTGATAAGACCATCTGGATGTCCAAACAGCTATGAACGGCAATGTCCAGTAATTGGTGAGACGCAGCCAATTGACCGGTCAATATGTGCCAACGAGAAATAAATAAAATGGTGACTAAACAGTGAGCGAGTAAGACAGAGGCAGCAGGGGAGATATTAAGAAAAGAGATGGCGAGAGAGGAAGGACATCTCGTCGAGGCTTAGGCACACACAAATTGCTCTATGAGAAGAACAGTGTGGATTAATATGATATTGATATAGCCGGGCAGTATCAATACCTGCTAATTAATACTTTAAGCACTCAGTAGAATTAGTGAGGACGGCTGTGGTCCGCCGTGTAGCGTGACTGTCAATTAGGACAAAGCCCTGGAGATGGCTAGTCCTCGCAAGCTACGTAATTGGTTTCTCTCTGAAAGAGTGGTTTTCATAGCGCGTTAATCGATTGGCAAAGAGGGGGAGGAGGATGCAGGGTCTCCATAGCATCATGAGCCACTGCTCTTATGGAGAAAGATGTGGCGATCCGCTTGCTTAGGAAAATTAGACAGCATCCTTGTTGAAATACTGGAATTATAAATGCCTAGTTCCCACACGCTTATGCATTCCTGCATGTGAGCTATACTCCGGGAGATGAGTGGAGACTATCTGGGTTACTCTCAATGACGGACGATCCGTCTATTCCAGAGTGCTGCGTAAAATAATAAGTCAAACCTGGGCCTTTGGAACTGATGTTAGCACTTAGCATGGATTTGTGGCTAATGCCTTGTGTCACCCCGGGAGTCATTATAATAATAATAGCTTATTATCAAAAAATAGTGAGTGACCTGGAAAAAATCTGATGAAAGCATTGCAGCTGAAATACACTGACAAAGTAATTACGGTTCTACTACAGTGAGCTACTACCCCCAGGTAGTCTGGTAATTCCACAAATGCGGGTGTCCTCGATACAGATGAGGCAGTAAATGTTTTTTTTCCCATTTAGTTAAGCCACCGAGAGCCATACAAAGCGCTCGGAGTTAACACCATTTGACAATAGCGTACACTGCTGGGTTCCTACCTTATTGGGTTCATTAGGCTTTCAGTGCATGAACGGCACCTGAGTGGCCGAGGTCAATTATGTTTAATGTGTTCTAGTTCGCTGACCTTTTTCCACATCATCATACACCAGAAAGACAGTAAACAACCCTGGGTGTAATGGACGTATTAGCCTGACGTGGAAAACAGGGTCATTATTATTCATCGTGGCAGACCTTGAGAGCACTGGGAGAGCTGGACACAACCGAAGACTGTTAATTCAGGATATTATGAGGGTAAAAACATGCACAGCCCCGACAATGAAATAAACAGTGTTAATTGCTTTGTATCACGTGTCTCATCAGCAGTTGACGGTAATATTATATTTGCGACGAGACGATACAGAATCACAGAAATAATGAGGGATTGCAAGGGTGTTAGCACATTAAGGCTTTCTCTCTCTCTCTGATCCAATAACGCTTTAGTGGTGTGACTGTCCAGTGTTAATATTACTGTTACAGATTACATTACAGATTAAAACACTTTCATTAATTCAGAACTCTTCTTGGTCGTCGTTATTATCATTGTGCCTGAGCGGACATGGGGAAAGGCTATTGCTAGCGATAGCTATACCTCCTCAAGGGATATTTAAAATGTTCTCTATTGAAAGGCTTTTTTTCCCAAGTGTTTTCTGTTTAATTAAACCACTTAAATGCAACAGAAATGTGTGATTGGTTTTAATTTCAACATGGAACCTGTGTTAGTTTCAGTCAAGCTTTAGCTTCTACAATTTGATGCTAACCACAAGTGATAATAAGTGATCATTAACACTGCAAACATAACGCTTCATGACCTGGAGACAAGTTGAATAGTTGTTGGGTTGTCACCATCATTTAGTTAGAAAATACAGAATAATTCTTAAAAACAACTGTTAGGAAGTTAGCGAGTGCACTAGCTTGTAGCGGCTAGCGATCGTAAATTAGCTACGTGAGCTAACCTGACTACTATTAGCATGTTTTCCTTTAACATGTGAAAAGAAAAAGTATATATATACAGTAGGTCTGTCACATTAATGCAGATTTAATACATTGGGCAGCACATCCTTTTGTTTGTTGAGTGTGACTAGCATAAAGCTAAGTTTGTTCTAGCGTGACATTTAGCCCCACAAGTTTGACTTCAATTCAAAATGGCTGCCTTACTGTCAGCCCAAACTGTAATTGTATTCACCTGTGACCTCCAGGGGAACTGTGTCCTGCTCGTCACTGATGCCCACCACGACCTCACAGCGGTACAGACCAGAGTCGCTCGAACGTAGCCCTGACAAAGCAAGACTGGCGTTGTAGCGGTTGCCATTGTAACCAGGCAGCGTCACACGACCCTGGAAGGCCTTCTTCACCTGAGGGAAGAGTAAGACCGAGAGAGGGGGACAGTTTGTTATTTTTCCTGAAGAGGCTTGTCATCAAATATTTCACAGTTGTTATCCACCCTCATTATTTAGTGTACCTTGACCACGTTGTCTTTGGCCACCAGGACCGACTGCTCCTTCTGCTGTCCGTCGGAGCCTCTCTGGCCCCAAACCTTGGTCCACTTGATCCTGGGGGGCTCGTGGGAGGAACCGGCACTGGGGCGGAGGGTGAAGAGGCAGGGGAGGAGAACGGTTTTGGACAGCTCCTCGCTAATGGTCTGATGGGTCACCTTCCGCATATTGACCACGGCGTCGACGTTGGATGCGCCTGAGAGGTGGAGAGGAGAGGAGAACGCAGTCAATGCCATTTTGTAAATTGAGACGTCATTTTCTCATTACACTGAAAAGACGTCAGTTAATTGCTTCTCGTTGCGGAAAACACGCTTTCCTTCAAGGTTCCTTTGTTCCATCGGATCCTCCTGGTTGTGGAGTAAAAGAGAAAGAACACAGGCTCATTGTGGTTCTCTGATTATCTGTCATTGATCCAGCAAACCATCACTGTGCAACCTGCACCTGGGCCATATACTATAAATGTTAATGAATGCAAGACAAGGGTTTCACCAATGTATTCCCGGGATATACTGTATACATAAAAGACTCTCCACAAAAAATATTTTTCAATAAACAAAGAAATATATAATTAGATATAAATGTATTCTTAGGTTTCTCTTGGATTTATTTTTAAAAAATTGTAATTGTGTGTGCATCAAATTCATTTGTGAATTCAAATTTCATTATTTTTGTGTATGTACATGTTGTTTATAAAAAATTCTAACTACCTCTGTGTGCATTGAAAACATATTTTTTTGTAGAGAGAACCCTTGATGAATAAATCATGTTCGAATCTTTTCTGTGTGCATAGTGGCAGGACTAGATTGTGGGTGGGGGGGGGGTGGAAGATATCAAAAGTGCTTTCATAAACCATACATCAAACCTGGATGTGCATTATGGGATCAATATCAACCACCTCTTTGCAGCTTAAAGCACCGGCGTCGCCATAGAAATACAAATATTTCTTTCATGAAAACAATTGATGACAGAGACAAAAGGGCGTTACGATAAGAAATGCAGAGTGCAGCGCGTTCAGAAGATATCAGTCGTTTTGTTTCGCAATATTGCGCTGCATTTTTCTTTGTTCGTCTTTTGTCCGCCTTTACACCGGGAGGGTCACATCAGGCATTGTCATTATACTCTAATCCTGTGTCACCTTGCCAGAGGTAGACAGAGGTGGCTCCTTTACATCGCAGAGGAGAGAATGCAGGTTATCGTCTCTGAGCTCTACCTGCTTCCGTTTATCCAATGTGCACAATGAGGTTTAGCTGTAAAGTCTTAAACCCAATCAGATTATCTTTTCAGCTCTCTTACCGGTCACTATTCCCTTTCTTCTCACCACTGTGTCACTATGTCTAATCTAATTTGCTCCACAGCCCAGTGACAATGCGTCCATTCTCAATCAGCTCGCCGCTTCTTCTTTTTTTTTTAGCCACACTCGAGGCATTCGTGGTCCCAATGTCTTTGGTGATCCCCACTGACTTGTGGTCGCCATGTGTGGTTTGGAGTGAAGCCACAGAAGAGAAAAGAGGGAGAAGAGAGCACTTGCAAATGAAAGAACCCAGAGAAGCTCTCCCTCCCTCGCCGTGTGGGGCGGAACGGTTGAACGGTGGAGAAAATGAGCGTATTGATTTTTTTTCCATTAGCGTCGGTTTTCCACCGCACACTTTTGTGTTGTTCGTCCTGTTTGATTGGATGCACGTTAAAAAGCGCTGCAAGGGCGGCCCCCGCCTCTCTGTAATCAAATGGTGGAACAATGTTTTGCCCAGCGGTCACAAGCACACTGTGTCCCATGTCCTGCCATCCTCGTTCTCCTCTCACTCCCCCCCCGCCGTCTTCCAGAAGGAGCATTCCAGTTCTTCATTTGTTTTTTTATCTACAGCCCATAGATATTGGCGAAATGTGGGCAAACCATACATGAGCAAAATTGCAGAGTAACCAATATTACTGGGAATGTGCTGAGGAATGTGTCAATAGCAACTGCACCTGCCTCCCTATCCCGCCTCTCACGAGCCAAAGTCTGGCCTTCTGACACCAAACAAAAAAACAACATATGCAACGAGAGAATAATAACGCAGCGTGTCTTAATGGCCAAAATGATCTGAACGATGGAAGTTTAGCGCATGGAGAATAAAAAGTGGTGTGCGGGACATCTTCGCTTTTAGTATATCGCTCCGTTTGAGGAGCTGAAATTGGATTATTTGGAAAATATTAATCGGAAAAAATAGCTACACGGACAATTTTTTGACCAGTTTATTGAAGGTATTATGCAGAATTGTTTGGCGTGTTTTTTCGCTGGCGAATCGGCGAAATGCCTTCATCCTTTGATGTTCTCGACACCGTGAGCTCACCTGCAATTTTTACCAATAGTGTATCCACTGTATAAGCGTTTGTGTGTGTGTGTGTGTGTGTGCACTTGAATGCTCTCACAAGTAAAAACATGTCATCTGTCATTTTCTATTCATGGAGCACACACACACACACACACACACACACACACACACACACACACACACACACACACACACACTCTCTCTCTTTGAAGCCTTTCATTCCTTACTGGATGGTTAATGTGACTTTGAGCACACACAAATAGCCGCCGCGTGGATTGCTGTCATTGCTCATTCCCGCAGCCATTACGCTGTTGTTGCCGTTGCTCAAGCTAAGAGGCTGAGAGGCCTCCACCCCTGATGGCTTAACATCAGCCATCCCGTCACATTTTCTCCTCCCCGCTGACGCATGAATGCACATAAATACCCCACTTCTCCCCTCTTCTCCCAGCGACGCCGTCTTAGACGAGCGCTCTTGTCGGCTGACTCCCTTCGCCAACTTGATCCGCGTTGCTCATGGCAGCGTCAGCATCTCGTTTGAGCCGTTTCGCAAGGGTCGGAAGGGAGAGGGGGTGAGGAGGGGGGGGGGGGGGGGGGGGATGAGACAAGTCGGTGGACGTGAGGAATAAAACAATTTGTCCACCTGTCTCCTGTAGTTATGCTAAGCTAAGATACCGCTGTAGCTTTTCATAGAGCGCTGCAGGAAATGCACTGTTTGCACTTTCCTTGTGTCAAAGTCAATGTTTATTTTTGTTCTAGTTTTATGTCCTAAAATGCTTTAGAGACTTTAATGTTTTGTTCTACGATATAAAATACGTCAGTACATTTAAAGCTATAGGACATCTAAGTTTTGAGTACACACACGGGTTTATGTACTGCAAATCCAAGAGAATTCAAGCAATACAATAAAACAATGAACAAACATAATAAAGATAAATGAATATCACTGTGCAGGAAGAAGAAAAATGCCAACTGGGTTTATTTGAAGCCTCCACCTATATATATAATATTACAATCTTTTTTACAAACATAATATGAAAATATAATATGAAATATGCATTAAATAGACAAACAAAAGAAAAGAAAAAAATAATGTAATAATAAAACACACACACACACACGTGTTGAGTGTGTGTGTGTGTGTGTGTGTGAAAGTAAGCATGGCTTGTGTTTGTTCAGGGATGTTGGGTTATGGGTTATATGTGGTATTTCCTAAGCAATGGGAATGCAAATGAATGTAGATATAACAGCTAAAACAAGAAAGAAATGAACACTAATACGTACAAAAAACTCTTACAACACAATTAAACTTTCTTTTAGGCACTTTTTAAAATATTGGCTTTTCGTTGAGGCGACCAGGTTGCTATCATTCAGGTTGATGCTAACATGCAGGTTGATGCTATAACATCCAGGTTGATGCTAACATTCAGGTTGTTGCTAACATCCTGATTGTTGCTAACATCCAGGTTGATGCTAACATGCAGGTTGATGCTATAATATCCAGGTTGATGCTAACATTCAGGTTGTTGCTAACATTCAGGCTGTTGCTAACATCCAGGTTGATGCTAACATTCAGGTTGATGCTAACATGCAGGTTGATGCTATAACATCCAGGTTGATGCTAACATTCAGGTTGTTGCTAACATCCTGATTGTTGCTAACATCCAGATTGATGCTAACATGCAGGTTGATGCTATAATATCCAGGTTGATGCTAACATTCAGGTTGTTGCTAACATCCAGGTTGATGCTAACATTGAGGTTGTTGCTAACATTGAGGTTGTTGCTAACATCCAGATTGTTGCTAACATCCAGGTTGATGCTAACATCCAGGTTGATGCTAACATGCAGGTTGATGCTATAATATCCAGGTTGATGCTAACATCCAGGTTGATGCTAACATGCAGGTTGATGCTATAATATCCAGGTTGATGCTAACATCCAGTTTGATGCTAACATTCAGGTTGCCGCCCCGCTCAACACTACTTTTTCTTCTACAGTTTGTGGACCTCCACACACGCAACGGGAGTGGGCGTCGGGGGGAAAATGGATTCACTGTTTGAATTTGCTTTACTTGATAGCAGCAGCAATGTTCTTTTCCCCTCACGCTGACAGGGAGGAAAACAGAAGCAGCGGAAAAAGATGAACAAGCACAAATGACTCCAGCGTAGAACTGTGAGCGGCGGAAAATACACTAAAAAATAAAAAGAAAGCTGGAGGTATGTGTGTGTATCGGGCAAATTGGGAGTGATGCGAAGTGGAAAACGGAGTCAACCGAGGATGCGCTTTTGTGATTCAGCGGGAGGTGGACTGACACGGTGTCACGTTCGCTCTCACACAAACACAAACACACATCTTTCGCGGGAGGCTCTCAGTTCCCACTCCCTGCTGTCACTCTCTTTGCTTTATCCCCCTCGAGGATGTGGCACTCATCTTTGTTTACCACACACACACACACACCCTTTCAAACACACACACACACACACACACACACACACACACACACACGCAGGCGGAGTAATGTGCGGTCCCAGAAGACAATCAAACTGAACCCTTTCTGAACCACCTTGCCGAGAGCTCGCTAGAAAAAACGAAAAGGCAAATGTATTCTCCGGCTAAGAGGCGTCAGTATTGTTTAATCTGCTTGTCGGTGCCTCGCTAGGTTCCACCTGGATAACCATTTGGGTAACATTAGGCTACTTATGTTGCCCCCCCCCCCCCCCGCTTTCACTCTTTTTCTGTCCACTTTATTTCGACAAAATGTTTATCTTTGTTTCCCAAAACTAAATAAAAATGAAATCAATTGCAGATCCCCCTTTTTGAAAAGGCCAAAATTACAGCGTGACGGAGGCCAGGTTGAATAAAAAAACAAAAAGAAGCAGAAGAAAAAAATCAAACCTCAAAAAACATTGTCCTCGTCCTCTGCGGTAATGAATGCAAAGTAGCGACCTCCCCCATTCCCCCCCCCACACACACACACACACACACACACACACACACATCGATGTCATTCGTTGTATCAAATCTGCATTTAGATGGGAATGTTTTCACGAGCCTAACCCCCCCGAGAAGCCGTCTTTTGTTCGATGTCTGTCCGTGTTTCACATTTGCTCTCCGTCACCCTTTTTTCCTAAACCGGGCTGATAAAAAGAAGACGAAATAGTGAAGCTGGATGTTAACAATGAAGCGATGACATTGTGTGCTCTGTAAAAAAAACAACAACACTGGTGGGCTAGTCCAAGACAGAGCGACGGGACTTCATTGACGGTCTTTCCTTGACCTCGTCCTGGGTCTGTCTGTATGAGTGTGGAGAAGGGCGGTGACCTTACGACCTCCTCCTGGAAACGTCCTCTCCCCGACGTGTTTGCACATTGAGCTCGGCCCACGGCGGCGCCCGTCCGTCTTCGCTCGTCCGTCTTCGCTCGTCCGTCTTCGCCGTGGGAGGCGCTCTCGAATGATTAAACACCGTTGGCTAGAGAGAGCCTTTATGTGGCTGGCACAGGCCGTAATGGCATTTTCACTGTAATACCATTTTCACTGTAATACCATTTTCACTGTAATACCATTTCTCGTTCCCCTCCCTCTCTCCCTCATTCTTCCTCTACCTCTCTTTTTTTGTTCTTTCCGAGGAGCCTGCAATGTTTTTTTTCCCCATGATAAAAGACCCTTTTTTCTCTCCGACTTGCCCGCATCAGACCCGTCAGCCTGCCAGTCAAGCGCTACCGGGGTCTGATGGAGTGCATCCTCTGCTGTCAGCGCCGCTCCACTCCCGCTGCCTGCATGTCAGCTGATTATGTGTGTGTGTGTGTGTGTGTGTGTGTGTGTGTGTGTAGGTCATAAATCATGAAGGATGAGCTGTCTGACAAGAGGCTTGCCGCTATTAGTTGATCACTGTGTTGTGAAATGACAGCCGATACAACAAACAAACAAACTGGACTGCAGCGGGCTCGGATCCAAGTGCTTCTGTTGTGTTAATCTGGAGCACGATGGACGTGGTTAAACGCACGAGGGAGGATGTGGACTCAATGCTCGGTGATTGTTTTAGAACCTCCTAGAACGCTTCCTGGAAAGAACTATGAGAGTCAGTGGAGAGAAAGTTTGTTACTGTCCAATTACATAGAGCTTCGTAGCCCTCCTGCACTTTAAGTACAAGTAGAAGTACACCAGGGAACAAATACTCTGTCGGACAGTAGAACGTTCTGCATTTACACGTTAGCAGCTAACGGCGCTAATGAGCGCAAACAGCGCAAACAACAGCAACAGTGCTGGAAGAACCGCGTTTTTTAACGCGGGGGAACCGGAGGATGGGTGCGTACCCCACCGAAAAAACCAGCGCAGCGCAGTGCGGCCGGTGGGGCACGTGCACTGGGACTCACGTGCACTAACATGCCACCTAATTAAAGCACGGTTAAGTGACTTCCTCTCCTCCGCCTAGGCAGCCATTGCTCCACTATATAAAGCTGTTTGCTTCTATATTAATGCCTTAAAAACTGTACATGGAGCCTTGAGAGTATCACAAGTAAAAGTACTCATTATGCAGAATCACCCCCTTCAGAGTTATATGATATTATTACCAGCTAGTTCTTTTTTTTCCCACCTCGTGAGTCATCGTGGGACAAATGTGATACTGGAGACAACTGCTGCGTCGGGAACGACCACAGAAGTGGTTTCAAGTGCTTTACACACGATTTGGCATCGCGGGGGGGCCTCCAGCTGGATTATTATTAATGCTGCGGTAACGCATAAGAAGCTTTTTTTTAATGTTGCAGCTGGTAGAGGTGGAGACAGTTTTAACTACTTAAATATACTGCTGGGTATTTTTGTAATCATAAAAAATACACGTTGTGTTTTCTTGGTCATTATTTCTATTATTGATAAAGATCAAATGTGTCGCATGTCAAATCTGAATCTGCAAAGTAACTACGGACAAATTAATAGTAAAGGAAAATAAAAAGTACAATATTTAGAAATTGAAGTGTAAAGTAGAATAACACAAGAGGTGCCTCAAGAGGTATTATAAAGATATCAGTTTCTCATTTTCACGCTACTGTACTTGAAAATGTAGAAGTCTAAGAAAGAGGATCTCATTCTATCATCTGAAGGAAATATTACAAACCAAAGACCGTTCCTGGTGGAATATAAACACAGGATGAACACACTTTTTGGGTCGAGTGGGAAGAAGTTAAATCCTTTTTTGAAGTCTGATATGAATAAAACATCTCAAGTGAAAAAGCAGCGGCGAGTGTGTGTGTTTGTCTGTGTGCGTGCGGTGTGTGTGTGTTTGTCTGTGTGCGTGCGGTGTGTGTGTGTGTGTCTGTGTGCGGGCAGTGTGTGTGTGTTTGTCTGTGTGCGGGCAGTGTGTGTGTGTTTGTCTGTGTGCGGGCGGTGTGTGTGTGTTTGTCTGTGTGCGTGCGGTGTGTGTGTGTGTGTCTGTGTGCGGGCGGGCGGTGTGTGTGTGTTTGTCTGTGTGCGTGCGGTGTGTGTGTGTTTGTCTGTGTGCGTGCGGTGTGTGTGTGTTTGTCTGTGTGCGGGCGGTGTGTGTGTGTTTGTCTGTGTGCGTGCGGTGTGTGTGTGTTTGTCTGTGTGCGTGCGGTGTGTGTGTGTTTGTCTGTGTGCGGGCGGTGTGTGTGTTTGTCTGTGTGCGGGCGGTGTGTGTGTGTTTGTCTGTGTGCGTGCGGTGTGTGTGTGTTTGTCTGTGTGCGTGCAGTGTGTGTGTGTTTGTCTGTGTGCGGGCGGTGTGCGTGTGTTTGTCTGTGTGCGGGCGGTGTGCGTGTGTTTGTCTGTGTGCGTGCGGTGTGTGTGTGTTTGTCTGTGTGCGTGCGGTGTGTGTGTGTTTGTCTGTGTGCGGGCGGTGTGTGTGTGTTTGTCTGTGTGCGTGCGGTGTGTGTTTGTTTGTCTGTGTGCGTGTGTTTGTCTGTGTGCGGGCGGTGTGTGTGTTTGTCTGTGTGCGGGCGGTGTGTGTGTGTTTGTCTGTGTGCGTGCGGTGTGTGTGTGTTTGTCTGTGTGCGTGCGGTGTGTGTGTGTTTGTCTGTGTGCGGGCGGTGTGCGTGTGTTTGTCTGTGTGCGGGCGGTGTGCGTGTGTTTGTCTGTGTGCGTGCGGTGTGTGTGTGTTTGTCTGTGTGCGTGCGGTGTGTGTGTGTTTGTCTGTGTGCGGGCGGTGTGTGTGTGTTTGTCTGTGTGCGTGCGGTGTGTGTTTGTTTGTCTGTGTGCGTGTGTTTGTCTGTGTGCGTGCGGTGTGTGTGTGTGTGTGTCTGTGTGCGGGCGGTGTGTGTGTGTTTGTCTGTGTGCGTGCGGTGTGTGTGTGTTTGTCTGTGTGCGTGCGGTGTGTGTGTGTTTGTCTGTGTGCGGGCGGTGTGTGTGTTTGTCTGTGTGCGTGCGGTGTGTGTGTGTTTGTCTGTGTGCATGCGGTGTGTGTGTGTTTGTCTGTGTGCGTGCAGTGTGTGTGTTTGTCTGTGTGCGGGCGGTGTGTGTGTTTGTCTGTGTGCGTGCGGTGTGTGTGTGTTTGTCTGTGTGCGGGCGGACTAAACTCCTCCGCTGTCTTTACTGCTCTGATGCGGTGAAATGCATGAAAACGAGGGACGCGGAGGAAAATAACACGACCGAAGTGGCGGCAGCGAGCGATAACCGATACGTTATCGCCGGGGAAGATGGGAAGGATGCTGAGACGGCCCACGGCCGAGCCCCAAGAAACGATAACCATGGCAACAGAGGCACCACATAGGAAGAAAAATGGAGAAGGGAGCTTCTGGGCAGAAAACACACACACACATACACACACACACACACACACTCACACACACACACACGTTTAATATATGCTTTGGGGGTGGCCTCTTCAAAAGAGCAGATCTGAGGTTATGTACTGTATAATGTGTGATGTAATGAGGAGGCACTGGTTTGATCACTAGTCTGTGTTTCACTGCAGTACACACTCACATATGCAAAGATACACACACACACACACACACACACACACACACACACACATTCAATCAAATGAAGACGCACGCGAAAGTTGCACCAACACACTCCTCACTGAAGTTTCCTGTGTGTGTGTGTGTGTGTGTGTGTGTGTGTGTCTATATTTGTCTGTGCACAGCAGGTCTGCCAGGCGGACATCACGCAGTGTTTGGAAATGATGTCTCCATGCTGACATTGTCCCTGAAACATCCCTCCCATCTCTCCTCGGCTCCCTCCTTCTCCTGTTGTGCTCTCTTCTTCCTCTCTTTTCTCTCGCCCTTCTCTCCCTCTCCGGCTCCCACTTTGCCTACATGTTTATCACGCTAGTAGCCTTTGAAAACGGTGAAATGACTCACACGATGGACCTGTCCACCCGCACCTGTTAAGCATAAAAACGAGGGTCCATTATTTATTTATTATTTCGTAGTTTTTTGGTCTAAATACTATGTTTCAAAATGCTATTTTCCTAATCTCTTCCAAAAGAGTTTTCCCAAAGATATGACCTGAACAGGGACTCACCTGTATACGTACACACTTCCAACTAACCTTTCTTTTTTTTTTTTAAGCAAACGGCGTTTTGACCTCTAAGCTAACGTTGACGTGACGCTATGAAGGACCGCGAATGTGGGTCTAATAATAATAATGAAAATGCTATGGATCGTGTTAACGTCACTTGTGATAAATGTTTGATTGATGTAAAAAATAATCAAGGTCAGGTCCAGGTATTGCACGAAAGGTCAAATATGTAAAGGTTATCAAGGTCGCCGTCCGTAAACGTAATTATTGTGACGGGCCGACACCGTCGCCATCGCTTTGTGACCCCGACTGCCTCCTCTCGTCTCCTCATCCTCTCTCTATGTGCCCCCCCCCCCCCCCCCCCCCCCCCCCCCCCCCCCCCCCCCACACACACACACACACACACACACACACTCTCCCCCCACCGAGTTGACTCCACGTCGGGCTTCACGGGAACTCCCCGCAGGCCGCTGCCGTGACTCATCGTGCGCCCTCTGAAGCATAATGACACATTGATCTTGCGTGGCACGCGACATTTTCAAACTCAACAAAACACACGTATACAAAACACGCGAGCGCCTGTACACAAAAGTGGAGGCGTGCTCACGCTATCGTCAACACACGCACACACACACACACACACACACACACACACACACATGGGCAAAAAAGCTCACCCCCCTCTAATCTGTCCTCCTCCCCCCCGCGTCCCACCTCTCTTTTCCAATCTCTGGGCTGTCATGCGAGGCGTCACGGGGTGAGCTTCGGTGCCAGCCCTCCCAGTAGTCCTCTACCTCCCATTGACTGTTTTCTAGAGTCACCCAGCCGGAAAAAAACAAACACAAAAAAAATGCAGGAATGGAGGGCAGAAAAAAAACAGGAGACGGTAATGCCCTCAAAAACTAAACTCCTCCAAAGCAAGAGTGTGTTATCAGGCTCCTCAGAGTTGCTCTGAGTGTGTGTGTGTGTGTGTGTTTGTTCTGCCAGTTGGCTGCATAAACTACCTGGCAGATGTAACCTGAGGGTTTCCACGCAAACATATCCGCACACAGAGAGAAAGACAGAGGAGTTGGCTCCATGTTCATCATCTCTCGGCCGGCGAATCTGAGCCCCGAGTCACAGAAAAAGCCCCGGTGTGTGTGTGTGTGTGTGTGTGTGTGTGTGTGTGGGGGGGGGGGGGGGGTGTTGTTACCTCCGCAGAAGGCAGAAACAAGATACAACGAGATACATTAATACATTACAGCGAGGAGCAGGAGGTCAGGGAGGTCACTGAGAGCACCAAGGGGACGTGAGGACGTATACACACAAACATTATGCAAACAGTAAAATACAAAACACAGCAGAGGAGTGCAAGGAGCGTGCAGCGCGGGCGGAGAGGGACTCGGGGACCTGAACGCTCGTATTGAGAACTCTTTTCCTGCGGGTCCTCGATACAACGGCCAAAACGGGTGAGGATGTTAAGCGTCCAGAACCGACGCACAGATGAATACATGACTCCAGTGGCGGCTGGCCAACAGAGGGCCACCCACCTCGAGCCACAAAAAAAATACACATATGTTATAAATTATACAAATTGGCAATATTTGTGTTTTTTGGAAATATGGAATATTTGTAAAAGAAGAATATCTGCGCAAAATATAAGCTTTTTCTGCACGTCTCAGCTGCAGCTGGGGCCGAATCGTTTTGGCCCAGAAGAGGAGGGGCTAAGAAGCAGTTTAGCCAATTACTGATTAAAGGTATAAATGAGTTATACACAATTTAGCCAATCAGCTTCCTAAAATAGATTCAGCTTTGGGACAAAGTCGTCTGGCCCAAAAGGTTTGGCTAGCTGGAGGCTGTTGTGCTAATGAGGTATTTAACTTTATAAATCAACGGGGACGGATCCAGCATGGACAGATACGGGAGTAAGAGACATGAAGCGCTTGTTGTAAAAATTAATAAAACATGAGAACACCGGGACACACATGAGAACTCCTCAAGCAGCCATATTGGGCAAAGTGAACGTCGCTGCCAGCTGGACAACGGACACAGGATGTAGGTGAAGAAACACAACGAGGAGGTGGATAAAAACAGGCACATTTTAACCCTAACAAGGTTCATAGGGGCATCTTAATATATAAACATGTTCTATTATATTTTATATTTATATATGTGATTTATATTATACGGTATTTATATTTTATTATAATATATTTATCTATTTTATATTGTATATTTGTATTATATGGTATTTATATATATCATACTGAATATTATTATATGATATATAATATATTAACATACTGAATTGTATGAATAAGATGTCCTTATTACGTCAGTGTTGGAATAAATGTTAAATATTTAACTACAAAGTAGAAATGCGTGTTTGATAGTTTTGTTGTTGTTGCATTGAATCATTCTGGGATGTTAGCTGAATTTGAATGGATGGCCCGCTGCATGACTCGCGCTTCTCTCTTTTCTTTGCACCCCGCTTCACGCCGTCCTTCCCTCAGCTGAGTCGAGGGCTTTTAAGTAAAACGATCATCCGAAACGTCAAGAGTTTGTAAGACCCGCTGACACATAATGAGAGCAATCAAAGATCATTTTAACGAGCTCTGCAAAACGTATATTAGAAATAAATATCTCGGAGATTTAACAAAAATATCCCCGAATTTATGTTTCCTTCTCTTAGAAATGGCTAAGAGGATTAGCGTGAGCTTTTTGACGCCTCGGATTTGGTTTTTTTTTTTTCTTCTTCACATCTCCTCTTTTTTTTTTCGCCCCGTCTTGGGAGAGCGCAGTTTCTTGGTAATTATGAGCAGATGGAAAAAAAACGGGAGAAATAAGTGGGCTAGGAGTTGATCGGGGGGGGGGGGGGGGTCTGCCAAGTGCTCAGGATACAGAACACAGTTTAAGGAGAGAGACACGCGAGGGAAGGAACGGACGGACGAAGGAGCTAACAAGTCATTCTCCAGGGGGGGGGGGGGGGGGGGGGGGGGGCAAACCCATCACACATTGGGGAGGCGGGACTTTCATGCTGCTGACCTGGCTGTCACTCACTTGTGTGATTGGAAGCAGTGAGGAAAGTTTACAGAAGGATGATACCTTTACTTCTAAAATCCATAATAACCTTTTCGAGCACTCGTCGTTCATTTCAAAACCTCGTTAGCATAACGCTGATCGCGGGGGGGGGGGGGGGTCCAGGTGCCGTTTACATGGCAACGATTCCACCAGAAACCTCTGTCAGACTCACGGGCCTGTAAAAGCACTTTGAGACGAGAGAACGGGGAAAAGAGCGGTCCCTAAAATGAACTGCGATTGGGCCGAAGAATCACACTCAAAAGCCGAGAGAGACGACACCTTCTCTGTACTACAATAAACTATGTTAATGATATTTCATTCCATCCAAACTCACAGAGTCGAAGGATTATTCTGAAGGAGATCGACGGCCGCTCGGTTGCGCAAAGCAGTCGATCAAATATGTAATGCATTCTTCTATTTTCACCATTAATGACGACTGTGGACCATGCGGCAGTTTGACTGCACACATCGGAGGTAATAGGACCATGAAGTATTCACAGGCTCCATTTCAACTGAAAAAAATGAATGTGTGTACGTCTGTGTACGCAGCATACTAAACGTACTTAAACTTAAGTTAAACGTTATCTCTCGTGGCCAGCAGGGGGCGACTCCTCTGCCGTTCTTCTTCTCTTCTTCTACACTTTTAAAACTTAAAAAAGATGAAGAGGACTTTTACAATAAAGAGTTTCTTGTCCAGAAGGATAGAACAATGGACTTAATGTAGATAAAGGTAAGATACTGCAGCAGGCTATATGGACTATTTTTTACGATTATTAAATGAGTATGAATTGTGGAATTGCGAAAAGGCAAATGAAAAGAGGAAATGCGCTCTTTCTCAAATATGTACCTTACCTGTGTGTGTGTGTGTGTGTAAAGAAAGAAAAAAACGTGTGAACTCGCTATACGTGTTAAATTGTACGGCGATATTTCGTCTGAATACTTTGTGATACGGGGTCGCGTATCGCGGAGAGGACTCACCGCAGGTCTGGAGCAGAAGGAGGGCCAGCAGGGGCTGCAGTCCACGCACGGGCAGTACGGCCTGCATCCTGCTGCACCTGGAGACAGGTGAGGAGAGAGAGATAGAGAGAGAGAGAGAGAGAGAGAGAGAGACAATGTGAGTGCACAGAGGAACAAACTGAAAGCAACACATTGCCCTTGTGAGGCTCGTCGGATACGGCGCACGCTCGGATGAGTCACCGGTTGCAATTTACGTTTTCATAGGACCTTTTTCACTTTTCTGCACAGCGTGGGGGGGGGGGGTTGCCTGAGGATAGAGGGCGGTCGATTCATTCTTCATTCTAATTTAGCGTTTCATAATGTGAGAGTGATGAAGTCTTCTAGAGTACTTTGAGGACCAGCTGTGATTAAAGGCTTTTAATGGCTATGCAAATAAACTTGACTTAATGCGACCGTGGCGTTTCATCTTCTCTTTTTATGAAAAAGACATAATCTTTACACTTCACTAAAGTACCCGCCCCTCGTGATATACACACATAAAAAAGAAAAAAAGAAAAGGGATCCTCGTTCCTTTATCGTTTTTTTTTTTTTTTTCTGTTTATTTTCTATTCGGTGTCACGGGGTGGTTAAAGCAATCCCAGCATGCACTGGGAGGGAGAAGAAGAAAAAAAAACCAGACTGGCTGTGTGTGCTATAGGCTGGCAACTTTCCCAGGGTGTCTTATAAACGCAGATGCTCAGTTTATATACGCATGCTCTCCAAAAAACCACCTGGCGCGCCTTTTGGGCTGAAATCCAACGCCGACGTGTAAGTCAGCAGCATCGTCGACGTCGACGTTATCCAGGTGATGAAACATCTTAAATGTCTTTATACTAAAAAATGTCGTCGCGTTAGAAGTTGGATTTTGGGATGAGAGCTGCTGCCTTCAAAAGTTACACAATCTCTGTAAAATACAGTTTACCGTGCAAATAAAAGCCGTGTGGGATTTACCATGAGTGTACCAACTGTGTGCAGAATAACAAGAGATTGCTTTTAGGGGGGGGGGGGGGGGGGGCGAAAAAACACACGACACGAGAAGGGAAAAGATACTGATGCATTTTAAACAATAGAAAACCAACGAGTGCCAAATGTGACACGATGGACCTCCGTGTTGCACACGGCACGCTGAGAAAACTGTGCCGAGCAGACGGATATCAAAGCGCCGTCGATGCTGTCGCGTTAGATGTAGAAGATATCTATTTGAGAGCCCAGGTTGACGCGTATGGTATGTCTTCATAGGTTTATGTGGACAGATTTATTTATTATTATTTATTTTTTTGCGACGTTCAAGGGAAGTGAGTTCAGTTTTCCATCTGCGTGGCTGTCTTACAGACGGTAAGATATGTCCTCACTCACATGAAATCTGTGGGTTTATTTTTGTATATTTTTTGGGCTAAAATTAGCGTGCGTGTGTCAGGAAGACAGAGACCAAATAGCCCCTGCCGCGGGGCCTGAGAAGCCCTGTTTGTGTGTGTAATGCATGTGGACAAACACACCGACCTCGTAGCAGGTACCTCTCTGGTGTCGTTTCATTCAGTCCTTTTTAATGCATGAATATGATGTGTAGAATATAGACGTTTCTTTTTCTACGCCTTCCATTATTTTATTTTTTTTATTTAATGGTGTGTTTCCCTACTTTCTGACAAGCACTTGAATGCAGCTATGTAGAAGTTAACCAGAAGTCAAAACTCGAGACTCGCATTAAAGTCTGAAACTTAAAGACACCTTTGGCTTAAAGGTCTTCATCACACTCACCCACTCAATAAATCGAAGGTCTTCATCAGACCGCCCGCCATTAAATCTGATTTTGAGAAACAAATATTGTTTGCTTGTACGATAACTTCTGTAGAAATCACGTTATCACATTCATATGGGCATCCCTAGTTAGTGCGGAGACGCACACACAGACTTGATACCGCACTGGAAAGTTAAAAGTCCGGTCGATTAGAGATGAAGGGCATACTTCCATCAAATCGACACATATGACACATTTGATTGCGCAATCACAACCTGCGTGCGCCATGCATGTTTCGGATTGAACACATTATTGAAGGCGATTTGACGGACATTTGGAAACCAAGATCGTTGTAAAAAAAGCTACACATATTAAACGAGATGGGGCGGGGCATTGCAGGAACACTCCGATTTTATCGAATTCAACCATCTTAAGGCTGCACCCGAGCGATCTCTCCCACTGATATTCAATATGTGAGCACTCTCGACTCGTCAGACCGACGCACCGTGTTCCCTTTCCCCAGCTCGTCACAGATACTGTACAGATGTGGCAGGTGTGACAGACAGCTAGAAGGTTACGAACAGACAAGATATGTGCTCAAAATATGTACCGACGGACCTTTACGGAGCCCACCTCCTGCCTCGGAGAAGTCGGGCCCCACCCCCACCCGTCATCTCATCTTCATCCCACCTTCTACCTCATTCTGGCTATCTGCATTGCGTCTGTATATCGATGACTCTCGTTCCTCTCTTCCTTCCCTTCTTGCTTCTTTCTCAAAATGGTCCCGGCACTCTTTCCCGCGGTGCGTTATCAATTAATTTGGCTCATTAATCACTCGGGGCCTGCCTGCCTGTCACTCCATCACACTTTTCCTACACACAATAGTGTAAATGTCCCTTAGAGTGAGAAATGAGTCTTCCCCCCCCCCCCCCCTCCCCCCTTGGAGTGCTTACTAAGGTGTTTTGAAGCTGACACACTGCATTGTGCACGTTAATGGCCTTTGCAGGTTCACATTCTCCTGCACTGTCGGAGTCACCTGTCTTACATGCATCATCCTCGGGTGGCTTCTCTTTGTTTGCTCGGGAGTTACCGGGCGGGGGGGGGGGGGGGGGGGGGAGACACTTAAGATGAAAACGATGGTTGAGTGGGCGGGCGATATTCCATGCTTGTAAAAAGGATGAACACCCAACGGGTTTAAAATAACAAACAAAAACAACAACAACACAAAATAAACTGATATAGGACAGAACACGCTGAGCAAGAGACGGTCCGGATGAGTCACGGGACGACTCTCTGAACGAGTCAATTACAATCCATCCAGAGGGGTGGAGGAGGAGGAGGAGCAGGAGGAGGAGGGGGAGGAGGAGGAGGAGGGGGAGGACCAGAGATGTGAGACAAGAGGGGAGGAGGCGAGAGGAAGACAGGTGGTGGGAGGTAGAGGAAGGAGAGGGAGTAAAGGCTGGAGGAAGTGAGGCAAAGAGACGGCGGAAAAGACACAGACACGGTAAGCTTATTTCAGCCCCCACTCAAATGCCAAGCCTGACTGGGGGGGGTGGGGGGGTGGGGGGGGGGGTGGACTTGAATCCTAAGCAGCCATACAGAGAGAGAGAGAGAGAGCTAGAGCCAATGTGGAGGGGATATGGCAAGGCTCTCAAAAAAAAAGAAATTTGCCAATCATATTCAGAGCCCACCATACGGGCTCACACACACACAGCGTGTCATTCCATCACACACACGTGCACGCGCACAAACAGTGCACGTTTTCCCTCACTGCCAGAGAGCGGGCCATGTCTCCTACAAAATTCTCGATTCCCATACAACTAAATATGCGTTCTCAATTACGTGGTTCACTTTCCGAGTTGAAAGAACCCCCCCCCCCCCCCCCCCCCCCCCCCCGTTTTATTGAGGTCTGCGATATTATGAAAATTGATTATGCTAACGTACAAAATACCGATGTGGCACATGGCATCAAGACGTTCTCAACTCGAGACGACACTCCAATGCTTTAATGCAGATGTGTAGGATAACTAGGAGTTGGGTGCTATTTTATTGTTACTATATTATATATATATATATATATATATATATAATTGTTCTATAGAAAAAGGATTTTATTATTTTTTTTAATAGGCTCTGTTGTACGAGAATGAAGAGCCGCTCACGCTCACGTCGGGAAATAAAAAAAAAAGGTGCAGTTAATCAGGAGAGGGATGGAGGGATGAAAGGACGGAGGGGAAGAGGGGATGAAGCTAAGGAGACGGAGCTGAAAAGTGCCGTCAATTACAGTGGAGTGTGTATTCGGATGCTTTTTCCTGCTTACATTCTTCCATTTTTAATAAACACGGCGGTGCAAATGGAGAGAGAGATAGAGAGAGGGGGAGAGAGAGAGAGAGAGAGGGAGGAAGTGCCGACCCCAAAGCTCCAGCACACAAAAGCAGGGGGGTGACACTTCTGAGCACCCTGATGGGAATAAGCTTCAGCGCTGCCCAGAGCTATAGAGAAAGCCATTACTTACAGCTGAAAGCCACCCGGGTCTCCTTTATTCATACAGCCAGGAGCCAGCACAGCCAGAGGAGCATCAAGATGAGCCCATCCTACACTGTACATGTGAATAAGGGTGGAAAGAGAGAAGGAAGAAAAAGGAGGAGGATGAGGAGGAAGAAGAGTAAGACACCGTACTGATAACAAAAAAAAAGAAAGAGATTGGGAACGGCGAAAGGGTGAGAGAGAAGGAGAGAGATTCCTCTGAAAAATGAGGTGACAGAAAGCCTTTTCTTCTTTCTTAAGGGGCAATCTTCACAACGTCTGAGGTCTCTCGTTTTGCCCGAGACTGCAAAAAAAAGCCACTTTATGCAGGTGGCAAATGTTAAACTTGTTCCGGGTACATCAAGGTCCCCTTGGACGCCGGCTCGTCTTCAACAGGAATATAAATGTGTGTGTGTGTGTGGGGGGGGGGGGGGGAGGCACAGATTGAACACAAGTTTAAAAAGGCGGATATACCTTCAGGGTTCAGCGAGGCCGACTTGTGTTTACGCGGCGCCCGACGGAGGCCGTGTGCCTTTCATCCTGTTTTATGATGACATGATTTAAGGGCTGCCACCATTACAATGTATTTTAGTATGTGAATTAATGACTTAATCTATAAAATATGAATTATAAGTTCGCCCCGAGGCCAAGGTGACATCGACAATTTGCTCTTTTTTACAACAAAAAGTTTAAAAAAAAAAAAAAAAAAAAAACTTTACGATGAAATCCTCACATTTTATATGTGAACCGGGAAACATTTGGACATTTATTTTGGTTTTAAAAGGATTTGTGTCCACTTCCTCGTTTACGATCTGAGATGAAACACAGCATTTGGGATGTGAATCCATCGATGGTGTAAAAAAAAAAAAAAACTGTAAACGGAGTCTATAAATAAATATATTGTCAAATTCAGCTCTTCCCTTTCGAGTGTTAAAGCCGGACGGATACAATTACAAGGGGGCGTGACAACTCCAAGATATATTGGTACACGCTCTCTGTTGTGGTTTGTGACTTAATCAATACCACTCACACACACACACACACACACACACACACACACACACACACAGGACAGAAGAGACACGACGCCGTTACATAATGATCTCTCCCGTGACCGCCCGAGGCCGCTCAGGCCTTATACCGTTTACACATGTACACGGTCGTGTTATCAGCATATTACAGGAGGTCTGGCTGCGGGACGTTTCCCTGGGAACGCTGCCAGGGTTATTCCACTCCTCTCACACTCTCCTCTCATCTCTCCGCTACGTTGTTTCTTTTACAGCGTCTCTCCTCATCTCCTCTCCGCCTCATGTTTTTTTTTTTTTTTTGTCTGTCGGAAAGGAATCCAAAGTGTGTGCGAAGACTCCTCCGTTAATCAAAGTCAGCGGTGCGGGGACACTGAATCACGCCGGGGTAAAGGACCCGGGAGCCGGTCAGTAAACCTGCACTATCAACCAGTTCCCCCATCAGAATCACCACAGTGGCAGCCCGATAGAGCGTTGGGAGCTACATCATGTGTGTGTGTGTAGTGTCACGAGTCGGCTCTTGACCCCGTGGCCATACAGGCTGTTGTATAATAAGCACAGAGAGGAGGGTGAGTGTGATTTATCGTCTTTTAATGATGTCACATCGCAAAGATACGGTAATATTCTCTTGTAAGATTTAAGACGGGTCCATTAAATTAAATACAAGCATAGGCGATATTACGTCTGGTTTAACTGTAAAAAAAAAAGAAGAAAAAACGCCAATATATCGGATGCCAACAGCCTGCAATACATTAAAATCAGGCCATTAAAATCGTAACCCCGGTAACTGGAAATGCTGACCCATTCGTATTTATACCATTTCACACTCGGCCGTTTTCCTCAGGTCAGAGAGTCCAGGGCCCGAGAGAGGACGTGGAGATGTGGACCGTAGTGCTGCTTGAAGCTAACCGCTCACGTCCACAGGGTTATCAGGATGTTTCATGAGTATCAGGTTTCCAGTCCGGCCCCCGACTGTTCCTCCTCCAAAGCACAGAGAAGGTCCACCTTAAAGGTCAGCTCACCTTTAAGAGCGTGGGCCGCTGCAAAGACTCTTAAAAAATACACAATTCCCCTGACGCGGTAGCACAAACTACAACTCAGGCTGATGGGATTAGTTTTGCAGGTTGGACTCTGATCAAATGATTTTAAACAGGTTTAATTCAATTAAAGCGAGGAGCAAAGTTAAGGGGGAAACCAAAGTTATTACAATCCATCGACATGTCGACCTGCTGTCGGAGGCTGACCAAAGACGGCTGGCTTCACCCTCTGGGGAAGATGAATATCAGGACGTCTCCGCAGCCTTTTGCATGCTGGAGTTGTGTTTTCCGATCCTTTAATACGCGCACGGGGATTCAGAAGAGTGAACTATGTATGCTCAGCCGTCTCTATCGTGCACAAACTAAAAACAAAAAAAAAGAAGCAAACGCTTCCTTCCTTCCTTCCTTCCTTCCTTCCTTCCTTCCTTCCTTCCTTCCTTGCAGCCGCACTGAGACGCAGACTAATTAACGGAGGGATGAGAGCTGCCTGTCGCTTAGAGAACTCGTCAAACCTTCTCGTATCTTCCCCAAATATGCTGAGAAGCAGCGTGGCAGAACAGGGAGATGGATAGTATGTTGAGGGCTAGAAAAGGCATGCATTCAGAGATACCCCTACATGGCAGCCAGTGTGTGTGTGTGTGTGTGTGTGTGTGTGTGTGTGTGTGTCTGTTTTTTTCCTCTCCCGTCCAATATCTCAGCTCTTCAAGGTCCAAATTCTGTCCGATCCACTTATAGCGCTCATTAAATCATCTCACAAACAGACTGCACACAGGGAAGCATATGTGTCTGTGGCCTCGGTGTCCTTAACACACACACACACGCACACACACACACACACACACACACACACTAAAAGACGCACAACAAAAGCCCAGTGGCGGGGGTAATCTGCTGCTTTCATCTGCATTTAAATCAGTCTGCATCTCATTAACAATCACAGTGTCAGCGACTGCCAGATACACACATACACCTGAGGCACCTAGGAGGACACACACACACACACACACACACACACACACACACACACACACACACGCACACACGCACACATGAAGAAACTGACAAATCATCAAGTCACCAGGATGCAGACAGACAGATGGTGTGTTTGTCTCATGTTAATGGGGGGTGGGATGTGTGTGTGTGTGTGTGTGTGCGCTACGTCTCATCCATCACGGTGGCCACCTGAGAAGGAGCTGCTGAGCCAATCAGGACCCAGACCGAATGGACCGTGTCCTCCTTCAGTGTCACGGCTACTGGCCGAGCTAAACACACGCAAAAGACGGCGAGACGCAAAAAGAATTAAACAAACAAAAAGCATATTTAAAAAAAAAAAAGAAATCTAAACTCTCTACGGAATCATATCGGCTTGATGAATAGAGTTAAATGAGTGCATTGTGGGTAGTGAGATGTGATCGGCAGAATGGAGGTACTCTCAGTCTTAACAGGTAGAGAGGGAGAGACAAATAAAGAGAGAGAGAAGAGATGCGATTGGGCGTTAAAGATGCATCAGCGCTGACGAGAAGGACCAGATTGTGGATGTGAGGGATCGGCATGTGAAGGAACTGGAATTTGGAGGAAGTGATATGGCAAAAAAAAAAAAAAAAAGGTTTTAAAACTGCCCGAGAGACGAGAGATGAGATGAGGAATGTCGACGTACGATGAATAAATTGAGCAGAAATTGGAATTGGAGCGCGACTGTGGCCCCGAAGAAGAAGAAAAAAGACAACCTGCCTTTTGACAGTCGTAGACGGCGAGCGTGAGAAAGGAAAGACACTTCTCATGGTAACCGGGCCGGGGAGAGAAGTGAAGTGTGAAGAATGAAAGAGGAAGAGAAACAAACGCCCCGAAAAGAGCCAGGAAAAGAAACGCCGCCGGCGAGGGAGGAGGGGGGGAGGGGGGAGGTTGATAGTGTCAACAGCTTCCGTGAGCCCCCCCCCCCCCCCCCCCCCCGAGCTTACTAAATAATCACGCTTAAGAAAGACTGATGAGTCATGAAAGTCTGCAGATTCCCAGTTTCCTGTTAGGAGCTAAATACGGAGGAAGAGGAAGGTGGGAGAGGGGGTGGTGAAGAAGAGGATAACGGGAGATGTTGAGGAATGTGGGGGGGGGGGGGGAAGGGGGGTGGAGGCTATTTCCATCTTTCATTGCTAAAAGCAAGGTACGAATCGATTCTCCGGCTAACGCTCATTTGGGAGAAGCAGAATTGATGAAACCCGCCTCGGGCTAAAGTTTATTCACTTATTCACCCCGGTGCTCTGGCTCTGTCTGTCCAGGCATGGCAACTCATTTGAAGGTGTGTGTGTGTGTGTGTGTGTGTGTGTGTGTGTGTGTGTGTGTGAGAGAGACAGACACTTCACGGAGGAGCGCAGTTTAATCCGAGGAGCGACTCGATTGGTAGTGTTCAGGCTGCAGTCGGCCACGACGCCACCGGAGGGATCAATTTAAAACCAGCCGCTTGCTTCGCACTGCAAAGTTTACGCTCTTTAAATTGCACGCTGTCATCTTTTTACTTTCTACAATCGACAACGGAGATTTACAGTGGCGTCGTCTCACTTCTCAGCCTGCAAGTCACAGTTCGGGGTGGGATGGGAGGACGTGGGGTTATAGGTCAGACTATCACAGGAAGTGAACAGGAAGTAGTTTTTAAGTAGGAGCAAACAAGACATATTGTGTTAAGTTGTGCTTTTTGAGAAGATGGAAGTTGAGCCGCGCTCTTTCTTCCTGTTTCGGTCTTCATGGTGACGCTAAACTAACTGTGTGTGTGTGTGTGTGTGTGTGTGTGTGGGGGGGGGGGGGGGGGGGGGGGGGGGCCTGACCTGAATGTAAAGTAATGAAGTGATTTAGTCACCCGGCTGTACATTTGATCCGGTTTAGTATATTTTTGCCCGGAGGAAGAGGAGGAGGAGAAGAAGAGGAAGACTTTCTAAGTGTTACTCTGTGAGAATGAGTTCACCACCGCTGAGCCGACGCGGTTCCCTCAGAACTTCTGCTTCTTCTCGGTGAGTCAACGGCGTCGGAGTGTTCTTCCCAACAACACGAAGGCGAAGAAGAAGAAGAGAAACCGCGTTGAATGCGAAGTCGCAGTCGCTCATTTCTTAATTTCTGCTCGGTTGACAAGCTGTCATTTAAAGCTCCAAAGTGACTCGTTCTTTCTAATCCGGTTTGATGAACGGCTTTAACGGCGCTCATTGTTGTGCCGAGCTATTAGCCCGTCGTACATCAAGCCCTCGACCGGCGTGCGTAACGGCTAAGTGTTTTGAACCAACCGGCTCGTGGCGGGCATGAATCTTCCTGAGGGCTGGTGATTATTAATGACAGTGGCAGCGCGGAGCAGCCACCTTCAATCACGCTGCAGGTAAATCCTCCGACAACGGGGCCGCGGCGAGGGAAGAGACGTTTAATCCCCTTCTTTTTTATTCTTTTTTTTTTTGCACTAGGAATTAATCAGCCGGGTTTCTAATTTCTCACCCGAGCGATGTTAATGCACACACACACACGCACACACACACACACGCACGCACACACACACACGCACACGCACGCACACACACACGCACGCACACACACACACACACGCACGCACACACACGCACACACGCATACACACACACACACACACGCACACACACACGCACGCACACACACACGTGCGCGCCGTTGAAGTCATGACAAACGAGGATGCAGCCGCTCATTTGAATATCAGAGAGAGAACGAGCGCCGGCGTGCCAACGTAAACCTCCTCCAGGCCGTACGGTAATTACTGGAACACAAGAGGAAAAACACGAGGGGGGGGGGGACAACAAGGGCAGTATAGAAAACAGAAGGAGGAAGAACACGAGTGGACTAAAGATGGAGGAGTAGAAGTCGAGAAAGTCGGGTACAGGAAGTTAACGCCATCTTTCTCCCTCTTTATGGGGCCGACCCGGTGGGACGGAGATGCAGCTCAGTGTTCACGACGGCCATAGAGGTGACGCCCCATTATTGGCTTATTTAAACAAACCATTCCTCCCCCCCCCCCCCCCCCCCCCCCCCCCCCCCCCCCCCCCTCCTCCTCCTCCCTTCTTTTATCTGTATTTTCTTCCCCTGAATATCTTCCGATGGCCTTTAGTACCTGGCCCACAAAATAGGTAATTGCCTTATGAAACGGCCCATGAGATTTGTTGATTATTCTCAATGCGCGTCAGTTTTTTTAATTAGTGTTTTTTTAAAGGTGCTCGAAGTTCAGAACATATGGATGATCGGGGGGGGGGGGGGGGGGGGGGGTTGACTCCACACGGATTAAGAGCAACGTTATTCTCTTTATTTATTACTCTATCACGTGTAGTTGCTATATATTTACATTGTTCGCTGCTATATTAATGCTCCGGAATTTAGCACCTTTAACAATGTTTGTTTTTCTCTCATTCCGCCTGTTAAAGAAATAAAAAGAAAGATGGCATCCTGTGTTTTATCACTGGAACTCGAACACAAACACGACACGTTGGAATGCTTCATTGTGAACATCTTTTTGCAGGTTAACGGTCCCATTAGATCCAAGTGTGGCACTTTTATTACATCTGGTTTATATCACATGTGGTTCTGCTAGTCTATGCTGTTCTTTCTCTTTATCGTGACCATTTTTCTCTCATTCACATCTCTCTCTCTCTCTCGCTCTCTCTCTTTCCAATTTCCTGCCCCCGTTCCTCCCTCTCTGTGGGAGCACTGATGAGAGTCTTCGCAAAAGCCGACCCAGAGAAGGTCTCACTGCAGGGGCCTGTCTTCAAGGGCCACGCACACACACACACACACACACACACACACACACACACACACCTTCATACCTCCCATCCTTCTTATTTTGTGAGCACAATTAAATATTCCCCCCTCTCTCTCTCTCTCTCTCTCTCTCTCTCTGAGACCCTGCAGGTGTCGTCTATCGCTCCCACCTCGACACCTTAATGACTAAATGACTAAATTGGGGCGATTAATTACCCTGATCGGTGACGTTAACCTCCACCTCGTCCACCTGGACTCTTGGCGGTGCAGACGCACCGGGCCGCGTACCCGGTGCTGCTCGTCCAAGACGTAACGAGCATGTAGCCCGGAATCGTGCAAATAGGAAGCGCGTGGTGTATGTAAGGAGAGAGAGAGAGAGAGAGAGTTCAGATGGAGGTCTGGCATCGAGATGGAGATTAAACAATGAAGGATATCCGCGCAAAACCGGATCGACCTTGAAGCTTGGGGCTAAAACAACACTCCGACCTCGCTCCCGGCTCCTCCACCTGCAGCAGTTCTACCAGGCTGCTTTGGCTAATTACACATCTCATGGCCGCCGCGCACGGCCGGAGGCTCTCAGCAGTCCTCCACAGACGGAGGGGCCGGGGATATCAAATGAGAGGTCCCCGAAAGCAGCAGCAGCAGCAGCAGCAGCAGCAGCAACGGAGGCAAATTACAGACGTCGTTGGGTTCCGTAAACGACCTCCGGGATAGAAAAAGAAGAAAAAAGGGACGACTCGCTTCTCACGCTTCACGAGCAACGACGGGGTCGAATATCGTTGCGGGTGCGTGTTCACCGGCTCGGCCCACGCGCTCTCTCGTGGGCCACAGGGTTACATTTTTGATTTTAATAGCTTTGCACATGTTCAGTCTAAATGCGTGTACTCATTTAAGTTAGAGAGGCGAAAGCCCGAAGGAGTGAAGGATGCACTGGGGGGAACAAAGGAAGGAGAAAGGGGGACGTGCTCTCCGGCCTGTGGTCTGGGTGATGTTTGTCTTGTAAACAGAACTGCGTATTAAAAAGGATAATTCAGCATTTTAGGGAAATTAAAAATACGCTTCTTTGCTTTTCCCCGAGGAGACTTTAGATGAGAAGATTGATGCCGAACTCAACATCTGTGCTTTCTCTTTATTCTCCATTTTTAAACGTCCTCCATGTTTACTTGTCGTCTTCATGATTTCCGTGTTACGTACATCTTTAAGGCATTTTTCACCCATTAAATTCCAGTTGTTTCACTTTTCCCGTTTGTAACTCTGCAGATTTTAGACAAAATAATTATTATTGGTGGATAAAAAGCAGCAAAACCTCCCCAAAAAATTGCTCTGGCGGCACGATGATGTCTCCTATAAGGTGCCGAGGGTGCGGAGGGTTGAGCCATCCAACGTTAAAGATCAATGGGGTGTTAATGGATATTTTTCCTATTTAAAAACAAAAAAATAACCACCTTTTTCTCTTTTCTTTGATGTGATATTTTGTAGGAAATAAAAAAAAAAGCTCTTTGTTTGTAATGTCTCGTTAATGTTATTTTACAGACTCCCCCGAGGCGTGAGAGAGAGCGACTCGAGCGAAGGAGCGATGAGCCGAGAAGCACGTGGCGGTTCCCGACGTCTCGTTCTCTTAACGTGGTGGTTTCGTTCCGTAATTAAAAGGCAACTAGGACATGAAAAGAAGCCCGGGCCGCTCCCCGATGCAAGAAGCTCGCCGCATCCGGACCGCGAGAGGTTTTTAAAACGGTGTACCTGAGGAAAAAAAAAATACAACACCCAGTGGAGGGCGAGGACGTCGCCAGCTAGATGAAGAAGAGCGTGACGTTTATAAATGAATCCAAAGCCTTGAGGCGCCGTGTGTTACCGGACCCCCTCCAGTTACATTGTTCTTTCCCTTAAGGCCGCCTCCTCGTCGGCGAAGCTAATTCAACTCTTCAAACAATGTTTACCGGCAGAGGAGGAAAGAAAAAAAAACACCTGCACTTCCACACCGCCGAGGCTGAGTGGAGAGATGGGGGGGGGGGGGGGGGGGGGGGGGGGGAGAGTGTGTGTGTGTGTGTGTGTGTGTGTGTGTGTGTGTGTGTGTGTGTGTGTGTGTGTGTGTGTGTGTGCGGTTGATGTAGCACGGAGAAGTAAAATAATACAAAACATCTGTTAACTGAGGGCGTGCTGAAGGAGGATGTTGGCAAAACAAAGAGATCTCTCTCTCTCTCTCTCTCTTTCTCTCTTTCTCTTTCTCATTCTCCCTCTCTCTCTCTTTCTCTCTCTCTCTCTCTTTTGGAGTGGTGTATTCTCATCATCATGTTGCTTCGTGCGCGGGAACGCAGTTGATGTCGATGACCGATTGGGGAACGCTCTCGGCGGACAGCTTTCGGCTCTCCCGTGAAGAAAAAAGGGCCCTAACGGTCATAAAGTCTGTCAGTAATAGTGCATTTATATTCCATTTGGCATTTGTCGTCACGGTTACATCACAGCGATTTCTTCTAAACCATCCCGACTGTAAACACACGTTGTATTCCTTCTGCTTTATGAAACGGGAACGTGGCTTTCGACCCTGAGCGTCTTCATGGCCGTCCGATAGAGACATTTCACTTGAAACAGGAAATGTCAAAGGTCACCGAGGGCCAATTGTCTTCTGTGCAAAAAAAGCTTCAATAAGAAGTATGAAGTCCAAGGATCGCCAACAATTATGAGGAATCATTGACGGGCCATCGACAGACGTGTCCAAAAGAGGTGCTGCAATACTTTAAGGCGTACTCCAACCCATTTTTAATTCATGTAAGAAAGAGATCCTTGACTCGTAAATGTTTGACTCGTAAATTTGTATCAAATCCAAAAATCTGAGAACTGGGGGGAGAAATGATCCAAAAGGGGAGTTTTGTAAGAGTGGTAGTTTTTTTAATTACCCTGCGTTGCCATTTCACTAAAAGAGGTTAATTGGACTGAAGACTCTAAAGTCTTGAAACCAGTCGCTGTGAGGAAGGTGGGGGATCCATCTCCAGACTTGTAGCCAGCTTTGGGGGGAAAGTGGTTGGCAGGAAGCTAAAGCGCACATGATTTGTGTTTAATGGGCTGAACACTTTCAGAACTACTGGTCCCTTTTAAAGCGCTGAGTTTCCAGCTCACTTTCCCCCAGCGGAGCAAACACCTCATTCATCTGGCAGGCCGACGGAAAGAGCAGATGCATCGGGGAGGTGGGGGGGGGGGGGGGGGGGCAGCAGCCGCTTGGACATACACCCTTGCTGGATGGTGCCCAGGTGGTCCGTTTAGACAAAGCTCAGCACCAGACAGCAAAGGGGGGGGGGGGGGGGGGGGGGGGCACCTCCAAACGCCGTCTATAAACGACACTCGGATTCAAATTGCAATCTCGAGAATTAATTTACAAATGCTGATTATCATTTTTTTTTTTACATTTTAAGTGCTATTCTTCAACAGCAGCGGCGGCGGCGAGCTGGTCGACGGAGTGACGGCAGCCAATTAAGGCCGTTTGTTGCAACACACTGTAAACGAACAAACGGCGTGATTGCTGCGCCGCCGCCGTCCCGGCGCAATCAGGGAGCGTGATTGCGGGATCGGGCTCTCGAAAAGAAAAATGCAAGAGAGGATGAGGAGGAAGAGGAGGAGCAAGAGGAGGAGGAGGGAAGACAGAACAGGGGCGCCGTGATCCACACACCAGCACATCTTCTTGAGGATCCACCGGCGAAACTTTAAAATCCACTTGTGTGTGCAAACTGTGCAGTTCTGACCCCTTTTTTTGGAAAAAAGCTTCGGGAGGCAGCGTGCTCGCACGCGCCTCGTCCACTGCTGAGCCTGGTGGTTTGACAAGGGGAGAGGAGACAAGGGGAGAGGAGAGGAGGTAACCTCAGCGTCAGGAGTGTCTCCCTCTTAGCCCCTCTCTGTCAAAACAATGAAGGTCACGCTAAGACGAGGCCCAATTAGGGCTCGGCCTCGAACGCCAGAGGTGTCTGCAGCCCTGCAGAGCCTTGTGTTTTTCTGTGTGTGTGTGTGTGTGTGTGTTTGTGTGTCTGTGTGTTTCATGTGTTTGGAGGCACACGTGCGCAGCGAGCGAGTGGGCAGTGGAGCGTTAGGAGAGCGCACGACGGGCATCGGCACACAGACAGAATTACGCCTTCAAGTAAAAGAAAGAATCTCCACTGAGGCACTAATGTAACCGCTGGACTGAGCAACACCGATAAGAAGAGTCGGAGTAAAACAAAGATTATCTATTGATGAACGGTGCAGCTACAGTACCCCCCCCCCCCTCCACACACACACACACACACACACACACACACGGTGACAGACAGTGGTCAGTGATCAACAGCTAAGCCAATAGTCCAGTGCAGAGAATAATCCATCACAGACAGCAGTCCCCAATCAATCTGAGCTGGACCGTTGGGGATAGCAGTGCTCTCCGGTGAAGCTATCACACAAACACACACACACACACACACACACACACACACACACACACACACACACAGAGACCGACCGGCCAAGTCTCAGGCATCCACAAGCCAGCAACAGAGATCTGATGTTCATGCTCGCGTTGAGACCTGATCCGCCAGACCTCAGGGGGGGTGGTTCGGGTTCGAGTCCACTTGAGGAGTGGACAGCATGCGGGGGAACAATTCTTTTGTCAGACTGAGTCCACCAAACGGGGACTTCCTCTCCCGAGGAGAGCAAAAAGGGGAAATAATCCTGCCGACTCGCTTGCTGATTTAAACCCCCGAATAGTTCCAAAAGAAACACTTTTAAATAACAGAATATCAGGGGGCTTTGTTTGTGAAGAATATGACAATCATCTGAGCTTTGTCGGCGAGTGGGCTCCAGCTGCACTCGCCGAGGGGAACAGACGGACCCCGAGGAAGTGGGCAGAGGAAGGACACGAGGGGACACGTGGTCCGTCGTGGTCTAGCCTGCTGAAGAGGTCCAGGGAGGCGAGAGAGGACTCCGAAGCCCCCCCCCCCCCCCCCCCCCCCCCCACCCCTCATCAGGACCCAAAGCAGATGTGAGCGCTGCAAATGAACACACGGAAAAACCTGCACAACACAGCAGTTGATTAATATCATTCTCGACTGACTCGTGATTGACTGCATTTTTCCTACAACTTGTTTTCTTTCTCCATTCATTTTTTTTTTGTTGCCGCGTGACACTTAATTAGAAAGCGGCGCTCTATAACCCACTCCAGCGGGTTCATTTTTTAATGTGCCACAGCGAGGAGGGAATGTGTCTGTGGAGCTCGTGCTCAAAGCCCCCCCCCCCCCCGAAAATGTCCGTTGTTTACCAGCCACGGTTCATGAAAATGTGCCACCACAAAAAAAAAAAATAAGTTGACCTCCGTATTCAGGCGGGCTGTTCGCCGACCGGGAGGCCGACTTGGTTTTCTTTCGATTTGGAAAGCAAACAATTGGGTTTTTTATTCCTTTTTTTTTTTTTTTTCGCTTGTTGACAAAAACGCAGCGAAAGCAATTTGAATAGAAAATTAAGTTTAAAAAAAAAAAAAATTCAATTTTCTCGTGAATAACTTGAGAAACACTGGCAAAAAATAAATGTCCTTTTTACGAACTATAAGTCGCACATTAGGCACGGGCCTCAAGTCAAACTCACACACACACACCTGTGAATCTGCCACCCCCACACACACTTGGGGGGGAGCATTGCCAATCTTATTATGGGCTGCAGAACGACCGGCGACTCTGGCGCGACCTCTGACCCTCCATGAGCAGATTCCACGTGAGAATCAATTTGACGCTCTGGTTTTTCAGTCTGCACCGAGGAGACAAAATCTATTTTTGTAAAGAGACAGAAAGATAGAAACTCAAAAAGTTAAGAATTAAGACAATGGATGGGAGAATAGATGGATAGATGGATGGGTGAATAGATGGATGAATAGATGGATAGATGGGTGAATAGATGGATAGATGGGTGAATAGATGGATAGATGGATGGATGGAGGGATGGATGGGTGAATAGATGGATAGATGGGTGAATAGATGGATAGATGGATGGGTGAATAGATGGATGAATAGATGGATAGATGGGTGAATAGATGGATAGATGGGTGAATAGATGGATAGATGGATGGATGGATGGATAAATGGGTGAATAGATGGATAGATGGATGGATGGATGGATAGATGGGTGAATAGATGGATAGATGGGTGAATAGATGGATAGATGGATGGATGGAGGGATGGATGGGTGAATAGATGGATAGATGGGTGAATAGATGGAAAGATGGATAGATGGGTGAATAGATGGGTGAATAGATGGATAGATGGATGGATGGATGGATGGATGAATAGATGGATAGATGGGTGAATAGATGGATAGATGGATGGATGGTTGGGTGGGTGAATAGATGGATAGATTGATAGATGGGTGGATGGATGTTTTTTCTGTTTTATTTAAATGTTGTAGTCATTTTCAGCCAAATCCTGACATTTTGGCCACAACCCAATAAAGTCGTTTGCAGTGCGTTTCAAACAGTTCTGTTTCAAACTGCAGTCGTAATCCAGGAGAGAAGACGTTCCCCTCAAGACGTTATTGAGATGCCACGTAGTCGTCGTGGACCGAGTAGCTCGCGGCTCCAGTCTCTGTGGAACTCAACAGCTGTGAGTCATTTCAGTTTGTTCAATTCATGGTCCCCAGAGGAGGAACCATCACGTCTTTGCTGATCCCGACTTTTCCTCCAAGCATTTTCGTCCGTCAGTGAAAACTATTGGACTGCCTGCGTCTGTTTATATTAGGACGTAAGAAGCAGCATGATCAAGAAATGCATTGGAGTGAAAACATTAATATGATTCACTGCGTTGTGCCGACAGGGAGACGGACGGAAGGATTAGAGGAAACTGTTATTTCCGGTTAGTATATGGAATTAAAAAACTGATTGTTTTCCCCCCTAAACAATCAACAACAAAATACAACAAACAGTTTGAAGCCAGAAATTAAAGAAAGTATGCACTGAGGCCTTCTATGTGTCACGCTCATTCGGAGTTGGCTATTTGCATGAAGGGCTTACATTTCTCTTCTTTTTACCCACTTTTATCGCCATTTCCTTTAGTTCCCATATTTTCTCAGATCCGGAGTGTATTCCTTTTGTACCTCGGATTTTTTTTTTTTTTTAAATTGCACACGGTCTCGACGGTCTCGCTCTTCATCGGCGTCTGACGGATACGACAACGAGCAAAACGGACAAAACCACGGCGACGCGGCGTGGAGCTGTCCGGTGCTGAAACCACACAAAGTGCCCACGGGGAGCCTGAAGGATTAACTCTAAACACTATAGTGTTGTGTTAGGGTTTAAGGGGGGGGGGGGGGGGGGGGGGGGACTGACAGATCCACTGACATGCGGCCCTGACGTTAACAAAGGAAGCGTGGCAACCAAGTGGCGAGACAAAGGAAAGGCCGGCAGAGGAAAAAGGTAGCTGAAAGGGACTACCCCCCCCCCCCCCCCCCCCCCCCCCCCCCCCCCCTTCCTCCAATCACTGGAAGATACTCCACGGTGTCCCTGTCATTAATTCAGCAGACAAAAAAAAACTCTTACCAGATGTCGTTATTTATTTATAGTATTTAATAGGGAAAATGCTTCCTTTGAATAATACATTTGGTGGGAGATGGGTGCATAGCTGGGTTTGTGGGTGTGGGTGGGGGGGGGGGGGGGGGGTCATGAATATTCACGAGGTGCGTCTGGAGGGATTGGGGGGTAAACTACCTTTTTTGCCTCCTGGGCTTTGTCTGCTCTGACACGGGCCACGATGGCCCAGCTGCGCTTGCTCATTTGCTCGGCTCTAGGTTGCGCTGGCTGAGCTCAATATGGCTAATGCCAGACTATTACATTATTAGCCAAGGCAAAGCTATAGCAACGGGGCCCACTTAGGCTCCGCTCCATCTGCTCGGCGGTGTGTCGGGTTGGTTGAGGAGGAGGACCCGGGGGGTTGGGGGGGTTGGGGGGGCTGTCCATCAAGGAGATTGACGTCCCATCTCCTATCGGCAAAGGTACGGCCTTCATTAAGGCGATGAAGTGGCCCCGTAACCGGGGGACCGGAGCCTAGAAGACGAACTACGGGGCTCCGCCGCCTCGTACATGTGAGGAGAGACGAAACCTGAACAGGCGGCACGAAGCGCCCTCCGGACTCATTCACGCAAACACAGCTGACTGTGTGTACATGGTGTGAGTGTTTTCCAATGCTTAATTGGATCAGGGTTATCTAAGTCTGCGAATTAGTCTCTCTCTCTCTCTCTCTCTCTCTCTCTCTCTCTCTCTCTCTGCAGGAATCTTCCAGCATCCCTCCTACTCCTTCTTCCACTGCAGCCAAAAGAAGCGATACATATGTGAGCCGACAAAGGACACACACACACACACAAAAAAACAACACGCAACAATAAATAAATATAATAAAAGGATTACGAGGATTAAAGCCATCGGCCGAGGTGGCACATCCGGCTCATAGTGCCCAGAGATGCTCCGCACTGATACATGTGCACCCGCTTGGTTTCTCTCCCTCGTGTCACCTCCAGCCAGCGTGGCTGCCAGACTGGCTTCATTTTAGGAATATTAAAATTGTCTCGCAATGCATGCGCGTATACATTCGCAGTTTCCCATATTTCCCCTTTGCAGAACGATTCGTCTTCCGCTGCACGTGTTCAGCTGAGCGGAAAAAGGTGCATTAGTGAAATATGTGATGACACAACCTCGTGCAAAGAGCAGATAATTCCGTGAAATCATTCCAGCCTGTTACCGCTCTCTCTCTCTCTCTCTCTCTCTCTTTCTTTCGCCCATCTTTTATTCTTTTATTCCGTCTTCCTCCGCAGGTTTTCCGGGCTGCCTTTGGCCTCGACCACAGTTGGAGTGCATCCACCGTGAAGCTCGCTCTAAAGGCACATTGTTCGTCCACTGTGATGCCTCATCACACAGGTGGATGTGAACATGGTGGTGGTGGTGGGGGGGGGGGGGGGGGGGGGGGGGGGGGGGGGGGGGGGCAGATCCCAGAGCAGGAGTGATGGAGTCCAACAGACGGACGAGAAGGGGGAAGGACAAAAACCTACTGGAGCAACAGGAGCTGATAGTTCCCTCACACAAGTTCAGGAAGTGGCAGCACAGGTGACCAGCAGCTCACACACACACACGCACACACACACACACACACACACACACACACACACACACACACACACACACA